>NC_045976.1:4969082-5269082 GCF_010909765.2 Amblyraja radiata | reverse complement strand
AGAGTAGACTATTATCTGAATGGTGGCCAATTAGGAAAAGGGGAGATGCAACGAGACCTGGATGTCATGGTACACCAGTCATTGAAAGTAGGCATGCACGTGCAGCAGGCAGTGAAGAAAGCGAATGGTATGTTAGCATTCATAGCAAAATGATTTGTGTATAGGAGCAGGGAGGTTCAACTGCAGTTGTACAGGGTTTTGGTGAGACCACACCTGGAGTATTGCGTACAGTTTTGATCTCCAAATCTGAGGAAGGACGTTCTTGTCATAGAGGGAGTACAGAGGAGGTTCACCAGACTGATTGCTGGGATGTCAGGACTTTCATATGAGGAAAGACTGGATAGACTCGGCTTGTACTCGCTAGAATTTAGAAGATTGAGGGCGGATCTTATAGAAACTTCCAAATTTCTTAAGGGGTTGGACAGGCTAGATGCAGGAAGATTGTTCCCGATGTTGGGGAGGTCCAGAACAAGGGGTCACAGTTTAAGGATAAGGGGGAATTCCTTTAGGACCGAGATGAGGAAAAAAAAATTCACACACAGAGTGGTGAATCTCTGGAATTCTCTGCCACAGAAGGTAGTTGAAGCCAGTTCATAGGCTATATTTAAGAGGGAGTTAGGTGTGGTCCTTGTGGCTAAAGGGATCAGAGAGTATGGAGAGAAGGCAGGTACGGGATACTGAGTTGGATGATCAGCCATGATCATATTGAATGGCGGTGCAGGCTCGAAGGGCACTCCTGCACCTATTTTCTATGTTTCTACTGAGATCATGCTGCTCTGTTGGGAGTCGTGCCTTCAGGAAAAGATGTGAAGTGGTGACTCTACTTGATCGCTTGGTGGGCATTAATGACCTTGTGTCCTAACTAAAAACAACAAGTGGAGTTCTCCCTAGGGCTATGGTCAGCGATTTTTCCTCCGTCAATATTAGCAAAATTGATTCTCTGCTCATTAATAATCAACATATAATATGCTGTAAATGGTCAAATGATCGGTCATTGACCTGAAATGTTCATTCTGCTTCCTTCTATGTGGATGCCGTCTGATCTGTCGAGTATTTTCAGCATTCTTTAGTTTTATTTCTGATTTCCATCCCCATAAACACACAAGTGTGTATATATACATATATGTATGCTAGACTAAGTGGGAGGGCTGGTCCCCCAACGCAATATTCCACCTCTCCACCAATTCCAATATACACACACGCACACACACACACACACACACACACACACACACACACTCACACACACACGCTCACACACACACACACATACACACACACATACACACACTCATACACACACACATACACTCACACATACATACACTCACACATACTCACATACACACATACTCACACTCACACACACACATATACACACACACTCACACACACGTACACTCACACACACACATACGCTCACACACATACATACACTCACACACACACACTCACACTACCATTCACACACACACACACACTGACTCACACACCATATACATGACAGTAAACTCTCTTGAATCTACTCACACGGTTGAGCACGGCCTCCACTGTGGGGCTTCCACAGTCAGCGGCACTTCCGCAATCAGCGTGACCTCTGCACTTACCGGAAATTATGCAATCAGCGTGACCTCTGCACTCACAGGAAATTATGCAATCAGCAAGACTTGTCCACTAAGCAGAAGTCATGAAATGAGTGGAACTTTTGGACTAAACACAGTCGGACCTAATAAAGCACTTATTCCTTCCACACACAGTCAGACCTAAAAAAGCATTGCAGTTTCACGCACAGGCGGGGCGGCAGGCCAAAGAACTCATGGCATTGTCATTTCATTTCATTTCCAATTAAGCATTGTACTTTCAAGCACAGGCGGGGCAGCAGGCCAAACAACTCATGGCATTGTCATTAAGGGCTAACAAATTATTTATCGCAAGTAACCATATATAACCATATTACAATTACAGCACGGAAACAGGCCATCTCGGCCCTACAAGTCCGTGCCGAACAACTTTTTTCCCTTAGTCCCACCTGCCTGCACTCATACCATAACCCTCCATTCCCTTCTCATCCATATGCCTATCCAATTTATTTTTAAATGATACCAACGAACCTGCCGCCACCACTTCCACTGGAAGCTCATTCCACACCGTTACCACTCTCTGAGTAAAGAAGTTCCCCCTCATGTTACCCCTAAACTTCTGTCCCTTAATTCTGAAGTCATGTCCTCTTGTTTGAATCTTCCCTATTCTCAAAGGGAAAAGCTTGATCACATCAACTCTGTCTATCCCTCTCATCATTTTAAAGACCTCTATCAAGTCCCCCCTTAACCTTCTGCGCTCCAGAGAATAAAGACCTAACTTATTCAACCTATCTCTGTAACTTAGTTGTTGAAACCCAGGCAACATTCTAGTAAATCTCCTCTGTACTCTCTCTATTTTGTTGACATCCTTCCTATAATTGGACGACCAAAATTGTACACCATACTCCAGATTTGGTCTCACCAATGCCTTGTACAATTTTAACATTACATCCCAGCTTCTATACTCAATGCTCTGATTTATAAAGGCTAGCATCCCAAAAGCTTTCTTTACCACCCTATCTATATGAGATTCCACCTTCAAGGAACTATGCACGGTTATTCCCAGATCCCTCTGTTCAACTGTATTCTTCAATTCCCTACCATTTATCATGTACGTCCTATTTTGAGCAGTTCAGTTGATTCACAGCTTAGAATGACAGTTGTGGCCTCTCCCTCGCGATCTTGCAGAGTGACTGACTGACATCCAGGCATCCGTGGTTTTATAGTCTTGCCCCCCCCCCCCCCCCCCCCCCCCCCCCCCCTGGAAGGGGCGTTACCTTCATCACAGTGATTGGCAGGCGAGAGGACCAATCAGCTGAGCTCAAGGTTTTTTAAACACTCATAACTTATTTATTTTTCATCAATAGGAAAAATTCTCGGGGCTGGCTCAGTGGGGGAGGACTGAGTAAGATGGCTAACAATCACAGTGATACTGGGTAGCGTTGTATATTGATTTTTTCTAAAACCAATATACAACGCAGACAGGAAGTGAATTATATGGATACACACACACACACACACACACACACACACACACACACACACACACACACACACACACACACACATACACACAGTACATACAGTATATATACTGATATACATATGCACCCACACATATGTATACAAATGCATACACACATACAAATAAAAACAAACCAACAGTAAATGTACCTATAAAGCTGCAGCAAGTTAGAATGTTATTGTTCAATTCCTAGTGTATTTGCCAATTAAACACCCATGACTCTTGATTATTACGGGTGTTAGGGGTTATGGGGAGAAGGCAGGATAACGGGGTTGAGAGTGAAAGATAGATCAGCCATGATTGAATGGTGGGGTACACTCGATGGGCCGAATGGTCTAATTCTACTACTAAGACTTATGAATTTATGGGTGCGGCGTATACCAATGTTTTACTCCATCAGCTCTGTCCCATAGTCAGATAGTGAGCAAAGTGATTCACAAGTGATTCTCAATGTTGTTTGAACTATGATCCACTGTGCTTTCTGTTTACAGGTGTGGCAAACTGTACAGCCGTACATGCAACTCTACAAACTAGCTCACGCCCCACAATAATCATCGGCCTTGTTAATCCTCATTCAACAAGACATGGCTGCGTGGGAGATAAATGTGATCAAAACCTTTAAAAAATGATGGTGGAATGCAGACCTTCCACCCCAGAGCAAGAAAGAAGAAATAGTTTAGTTTAGTTTAGAGATAGATACACCGTGAAAACAGGCCATTCAGCCCACCGAGTCCGTGCCGACCAGTGATCCCCGCTCACTAACTCTATCCTACACACACTAGGGACAATGTACAATTTCCAGAAGCCAATTAACCTACAAACCTGTACTTTGGAGTGTGGGAGGAAACCGGAGCACCCGGAGAAAACCCACACAGTCACGGGGTGTACGTACAAACGCCATACAGACAGCACCCATAGTCAGGATGGAACCTGGGTCTCTGACGTTGTAAGGCAGCAGCTTACCACTGCGCCACCGTGCACCATTCAGCCCATCAGGACTACTCCGCCATTCAATCATGACTGCTCTATTTCGCCCTCCTAACCCAATTCTCCTGTCTTCTTCCCACAACCCCTGACACCCAGTACTAATCAAGTATTTGGACACCTGAATTCCAAACCTAGATCCAGCTTAGAATCTACTAGGACCTGGGCATCACTTGTCCTTGATTCTGACCAACATGTGTCTCATTTCTCAATCCACAGTGGTGGATGTGGGACATTTTCCCCTGTAAGGGTCCTAGTCCAACAATGCTCTCTGGTGCCCTCCCTCATCCATCCAGTTTCATCTGCTCAGTTTATTTTGTTTTTTTGACAACTTTGTATTTTCATGTTGAACATTTAGTTTTGGAGATACAGTGCGGAAGCGGGCCCTTCATCCCACCGAGTCTGCACCAACCAGCGAGCACTACGTACGCTAGCACTATCTGGACAGACGGAACGGGTGACGTTTCTGGTCGAGACCCTTCTTCAGACTGAAAGTCACGGGAAAGGAAAACGAGAGATGTATACAAAAAGCTGCTGGAGAAGGTAGTTGAGGCAGGTACTATCACAACATTAAAAAAAACATTTGGGCCCTACATGGATAGGATAGGTTAAGAGGGATATGGGCCAAATGCAGGCAGGTGGGACTAGTGTAGATTGGGCATGCGAGTTGGCACGGGCAAGATGGGATGAAGGGCCTGTTTCCACACTGTATGACTCTGACTGTCTTATCCCTGCTGCCTTTTTTGAACAAGGGGACTAAATTAGATATTCTCTAATCTTTGGTACCTCACCCGTGGCTAATGGAGGCGCAAAAATCTCCATCAGAGTCATTGTGATTTCCTCCATTGCTTTCCTTGGCATCCTGGGATAGATCCCATTAGACTGGAGATTCATCCATCCTAATGTGCACCATAATAGTTACTCTATCCTGATACAGACCTGCGGGTGAATATTATATGTCCCTCCCTTAAACCTGAAACAGAAACAGTGACGGCTGGAGCTTTAGTTTTAGTTTTAGAGATACAGCACGGTAACAGGCCCTTTGGCCCACCGAGTCCATGCCGACCAGCGATCCCCGCATACTGCCGCTATCCTACACACTAGAGACAATTTACAATCTTTACCGAAGACCGGAGTCATTGCTTTAAATGTGTTATTACACTCTTTCCGCATTTTAATAGAAGGTTGAAAACACCTCCAGATTCAGGGACAGTTTCTTCCCAGCTGTTGTCAGGCAACTGAATCTCATCCTACTACAGCCAGAGACTAGTCCCAAACTACCATCTACCTCATTGGTGACCCTCGGATTATCCTTGATCGGACTGGCTTTACCTTGCACTAAATGTTCCCTTATCATTTATCTGCACACTGTAAATGGCTCGATTGTATTTCAATTTGGAAAGTTCACTGAAGGTCGTACGTCAACCCGATATGAAAGTTAGCCGCTGATGTACTTCGTGCTAACCCAACAATCTAAAGAAAAATGCAATCTTTCAGTGTATTTATTTAGATGGAAATCATTTAACGATAGAAGAACTAGTTCGTTTGGGAAAAGGACTTTACAAGATCAAGGTGAGTTCACAATATCTCCCTGTTGCTTTTCTATAACCACACAGTCACTATTAACCTGCGATGTGCGTTTGTCGGCACTGCGCCTGTATTTGCTGGAGTTTACAAGAATCAGGGGGTACTGCATTGAAACGAACAGGAAAGCAAAAGTCTTCGATAGAGTGGATGTGGAGAGGATGTTTCCACTAGTGGGAGAGTCTGGGACTAGAGGTCGTAGCCTCAAAATTAAATTCCTTTTAGGAAGGAGATGAGGAGAAGTGTCTTTAGTCAGAGGGTGGTGAATCTGTGGAATTCATTGCCACAGAAGTCTGTGGAGGCCGTCAGTGGATATATTTAAGGCGGAGATAGATAGAAAGCAAGAGAATCAGCCATGATTGAATAGCAGAGTAGACTTAATGGGCCGAATGGCCTAATTCTACTCCTATCACCTATGACCCATGATCTTATGAAGACTGACAGCATTTGATGTGTCCTCTACCACAGATCTCTGCAGAAGCTGAAGACAAAATCAAACAGTCAAGAACACTTCTGGAAAATATTGTGAAAGAAAATAAAGGTGGGTTGAATGGAAAAGAATGACAAGTGCAGAAACTGTATGTCAGTACTGTACTTCCCCATACTGTCGGATTATAAGCAGTATCCGACTTAGTTTAGTTTAATTAGAAGATGCAGTGTGGAAATAGGCCCATCTGCCCACCAAATCTGCACAGACCAGAGATCCCCATAACACTAACACAAACCTACAACCTGTATGTCTTTGGAATCTGGTAGGAATCTGGAGCACCCGGGGAAATTGCCCGCGGTCACAAGGAGAACGTGCAAACTCCGTACAGACACCATCCGTGGTCAGGATCGAATCGGGTCTCTGGAGCTGTAAGGCAGCAACTCTACCGCTGCACCACCGTGCCGTGCCGCCCGTAATGATGATGGTAGTAGACCCATCATTATAATATGAGTCCCCCTGGAAGTTGGGAATGTGTATTTCACTCTTTACATTCCCGACCAACTTCAGTAAGCTGACATTTCCTCCTCACCGCCCTCCCCCCCCACAAGTCCGTGATCGCAGGGCACAGCCAACAATGTAAAGAGGGGAAAATATCTTTGCACTTTTCTCTCTTTCAGTTGTGTACGGAATAACAACTGGCTTTGGGAAATTTGCCCGGATTGTTATCCCGCATAATAAGCTCAAGTAAGTTATTCCTGAAAAATCAGAGACTTTTCTCATTAATTCCCCGTAGTTTGTTAAGATCTACTTCATGTCTGAACATTCTTTTGATTGATTGATTGATTGATACTTTATTATCGCATGTGACATATCGCCGTTTATTCCTTTGTTTTAGATAACATACACAAGGTATGCAAAGAGTCGCCACCTATAGGGCACCGACACAGTTACAAAGTGTTGATCATGGTCCCCAATGGTCCCTCGTTGTTTTCTGCGCCCCCTTCCCCCACATCGGCCATTCCCCACTGCAGCCAGTGTAACGTGTATCTGTCAACAGACTATTGGGGTTGGTGCAGTGTGAATTTTACCCCCAATCTCTGCTATGAGGGTTTGGTAGCAAGTTGGCAGGGCTCACCACTGACGTTGGAGACAGCTATCCACAAGATTAAACACCTTTACATTTGGGTTCTCAGCCTCATTACGCACTTCCATAACCTAACGTTCCAAGCCCGACCTCGTGTGGAACGTTTCTCCCTCCACCACTCTGCCTATTCCTTTGTTGGCAGTTCTCACCTCAGACCATGAACCCATTCCGGCAACTCCAGAATCCACAGCCTTTAGACTTTAAAGATACAACATGGAAACAGGCCCTTTCCGCCCAGCGATCCACCATACACTAGCACACTAGGGACAATTTACAATCTTTAACAAAGCCAATTAACCTACAAACCTGTAAGTCTTTGGAATGTGGGAAAAACTTGAGCACCTGGATAAAACCCACGCAGGTCATAGGGAGAATGTACAAACTCCGTACAGACAGCACCCGTGGTCAGGATCGAACCTGGGTCTCTGGCGCTGCAGTTACTCCACTGCTGCTCCACCGTGCCACCTATTTTTGCTTCAATTGAGGCTGATCGGCCTTGGGGGCATTTGCTGCTCAATCTATTTATTCTCCCTGGTATCATAGAGTCATACAGCATGGAAACAGACCCTTCAGCCCAACTTGCTCACGTCGATCAACATGCCCCACCCACACTAGTCCCATCTGCCTGCTGTTGTCCACATCCCTCTAAACCTACCCTATCCATGTACCAGTATAAATGTTTCTTAAATGTTGTGATAGTCCCAGCCTCAACTACCTCCTCTGGCAGATCGTTCCATACACCCACCACCCTTTGTGTGTAAATGTTACCGCTCAGATTCCCAATAAATCTTTTGCCCCTCTCCTTAAACCCATGTCCACTGGTCCTCGATTTCCTTACTCTGGCTAAAAGACTCTGTGCATCTACCCAATCTATTCCTCTCATGATTTTCCACACATCTTTAAGATCACCCCTCAGTCTCCTGCGCTCCAAGGAATAGAGTCCCAGCCTCCTCAACCTCTCCCTATAGATGTCCCTTGAATGGCAGAGTAGACTTGATGGGTCGAATGGCCTAATTCTGCTGCTTTCACTTAAGAACATTGATCAAAGTGTACAAAAAACTTACCGGTGCATTAAATTGCAACGTTCTCCAAAACACATTCTGTAAATGGGCTGGATGGTTTGGAGTTTGTAAAATGTGTGCAGGATAGTTTTTTGCAGCAATACATAAGAGATACCTACTAGAGGAGGGGCAGTGCTGGACCTCCTGTTAGGAAATGAGACGGGACAGGTGGCGGAGGTATGCGTTGGGGAGCACTTCGGGTCCAGTGATCACAATACCATTAGTTTCAATATAATTATGGAGAAGGTCAGAACTGGACCTAGGGTTGAGATTTTTGATTGGAGAAAGGCTAACTTTGATGAGATGCGAGATGATTTAAAAGGAGTGAACTGGGACATTTTGTTTTATGGGAAAGATGTAGAAGAGAAATGGAGGACATTTAAAGGGGAAATTTTAAGAGTACAGAATCTTTATGTTCCTGTTCGGTTGAAAGGAAACAGTAAAAATTGGAAAGAGCCCTGGTTTTCAAGGGAAATTAGACATCTTGTTCCGAAAAAGAGGGAGATCTACAATAATTATAGGCAGCATGAAGTAAATGAGGTGCTTGAGGAGTATAAGGAATGTAAAAAGAATCTTAAGAAATAAATTAGAAAAGCTAAAAGAAGATATGAGGTTGCTTTGGCAAGTAAGGTGAAAGTAAATCCAAAGGGTTTCTACAGCTATATTAATAGCAAAAGGATAACGAGGGATAAAATTGGTCCATTGGAGAGACAGAGTGGACAGCTATCTGCAGAGCCAAAAGAGATGGGGGAGATATTGAACAATTTATTTTCTTCGGCATTCACCAAGGAGAAAGATATTGAATTATGTGAGGTAAGGGAAACTAGTAGAGTAGCTATGGATATTATGAGTTTCAAAGTAAAAGAAGTACTGACACTTTTGAAAAGTGGATAAGTCTCCAGGTCCTGACAGGATATTCCCTAGGACATTGAGGGAAGTTAGTGTAGAAATAGCCGGGGCTATGACAGAAATATTTCAAATGTCATTAGAAACGGGAATAGTCCCCGAGGATTGGCGTACTGCGCATGTTGTTCCATTGTTTAAAAAGGGTTCTAAGAGTAAACCTAGCAATTATAGACCTGTTAGTTTGACTTCAGTGGTGGGCAAATTAATGGAAAAGATACTTAGAGATAATATATATAAGCATCTGGATAAACAGGGTCTGATTAGGAACAGTCAACATGGATTTGTGCCTGGAAGGTCATGTTTGACTAATCTTCTTGAATTTTTTGAAGAGGTTACTAGGGAAATTGACGAGGGTAAAGCAGTGGATGTTGTCTATATGGACTTTAGTAAGGCCTTTGACAAGGTTCCTCATGGAAGGTTGGTTAAGAAGGTTCAACTGTTGGGTATAAATGCAGGAATAGCAAGATGGATTCAATAGTGGCTGAATGGGAGAAGCCAGAGGGTAATGGTGGATGGCTGTTTGTCGGGTTGGAGGCAGGTGACTAGTGGGGTGCCTCAGGGATCTGTGTTGGGTCCTTTGTTGTTTGTCATGTACATCAATGATCTGGATGAAGGGGTGGTAAATTGGATTAGTAAGTATGCAGATGATACCAAGATAGGGGGTGTTGTGGATAATGAAGAGGATTTCCAAAGTCTACAGAGTGATTTAGGCCATTTGGAAAAATGGGCTGAAAGATGGCAGATGGAGTTTAATGCTGATAAATGTGAGGTGCTACACCTTGGCAGGACAAATCAAAATAGGACGTACATGGTAAATGGTAGGGAATTGAAGAATACAGTTGAACAGAGGGATCTGGGAATAACCGTGCATAGTTCCTTGAAGGTGGAATCTCATATAGATAGGGTGGTAAAGAAAGCTTTTGGTATGCTAGCCTTTATAAATCAGAGCATTGAGTATAGAAGCTGGGATGTAATGTTAAAATTGTACAAGGCATTGGTGAGACCAAATCTGGAGTAGGGTGTACAATTTTGGTCGCCCAAATTATAGGAAGGATGTCAACAAAATAGAGAGAGTACAGAGGAGATTTACTAGAATGTTGCCTGGGTTTCAACAACTAAGTTACAGAGATAGGTTGAATAAGTTGGGTCTTTATTCTCTGGAGCGCAGAAGGTTAAGGGGGGACTTGATAGAGGTCTTTAAAATGATGAGAGGGATAGACAGAGTTGATGTGGACAAGCTTTTCCCTTTGAGAATAGGGAAGATTCAAACAAGAGGACATGACCAGAATTAAGGGACAGAAGTTTAGGGGTAACATGAGGGGGAACTTCTTTACTCAGAGAGTGGTAGCGGTGTGGAATGAGCTTCCAGTGGAAGTGGTGGCGGCAGGTTCGTTGGTATCATTTAAAAATAAATTGGATAGGCATATGGATGAGAAGGGAATGGAGGGTTATGGTATGAGTGCAGGCAGGTGGGACTAAGGGAAAAAAGTTGTTCGACACGGACTTGTAGGGCCGAGATGGCCTGTTTCCGTGCTGTAATTGTTATATGGTTATATGGTTGTTATATAAGTAATTATTTTTCTCTTTTCCCCATTCAGGGAGCTCCAAGAAAATCTAGTCCGTTCCCATTCAGCTGGTATGTCCACTCTGTCAACGTTCTGCGGACTCTCCCACCGTTTAGTATGCCGTCACATTGCCTCAGTTATTTGCTGCTCTCTGTCCCCCAGGTGTGGGCAAACCCCTCTCACCGCAGAGATGCCGGATGCTGCTGGCTCTCAGGATCAATGTCCTCGCCAAGGGTTACAGTGGAATCTCCTTGGAGACCCTCAACCAAATGATCCAGGCCTTCAATGGTAAGGCATGTTTTTACTTTCCTAGGCTAGAGTACATCAATTAACATAGAAACATAGAAAATAGGTGCAGGAGTTGGCTATTTGGCCCTTTGAGCCAGCACCACTATTCATGGCTGATCATCCAAAATCAGTATCCCGTTCCTGCTTTTTCCCCATATCCCTTGATTCCGTAAGCCCGAAGAGCTATGTCTAACTCTCTTGAAAACCTATACTGGTTATGTATTTATGTTTGAGAAGGAACTGCAGATGCTGGAAAATCGAAGGTAGACAAAAGTGCTGGAGAAACTCAGCAGGTGAGGAGCGAAGGAAATAGCAACGTTTCGAGTCGAAACCGTTCCTCAGACTTGAAATGGGCAATGTTTTGGGTCGAAATACAGATAAAAGACTATGGATTTACTTGATCTATTCCCCTCTTGGTCGTATACACCTCTATAAGATCACCCCGCATCCTTCTGCACTACAAGGAATAGAGTCCTTGCCTGCTCAACCTCTTCCTATAGCTCAGGCACTCGAGTTCCGGCAACATCCTCGCAAATCCTCTCTGCGCTCATTCAAGCTTAACAACATCTTTCATATACCAGGGTGACTAAAACTGAGCACAATACTCCAAATGTATTGGAGCCTCACCAATATACAGTAACCCAACACGAACCCAGACTCCAGGGTTAGTTTCCAGCATACGGGATGAAGTTGTTCCTATGGGGGTATTTCAGCTCCGAGTAACTGGTGTTGATAGTACACAATGTTAGCACAGCCTCACTGACACTGCATGCACCCTGTGTCTCAGCGGTGGCTCAAAGCCCAGCAATGGACTGCATTCACGTGTATAAATCTGAAAATAGTAACAGCCACTTGATTGAATTTATTTACGTAACGTTTAGTATTGGATAGACACAAAGAGCTGGAGTAACTCAGCAGGACAGGCAGCATTTCTGGAGAGACAGAATGGGTGACGTTTCGGGCTGAGACCCTTCCTCAGCATTCCTCTCCAGAAATGCTGCCTGTCCCGCTGAGCAAACCAGCATCTGCAGTTCAATAGACAATAGACAATATGTGCAGGAGTAGGCCATTTGGCCCTTCGAGCCAGCACCACCATTTAATGTGATCATGGCTGATCATCCCCAATCAGTACCCCGTTCCTGCCTTCTCCCCATATCCCCTGACTCCGCTATGTTTAAGAGCCCTATCTAGCTCTCTCTTGAAAGCATCCAGGGAACCGGCCTCCACCGCCCTCTGAGGCAGAGAATTCCCTCCTACACGTTTAGTATTGGATGTTTGCTTTAGTTTAGTTTGGAGATACAGTGCGGAAACAGGCCCTTCGGTCCACGCGGACCAGCGATCCCCGTACACTAGCACTATCCTACACACCAGGGACAATTTACAATTATGCCAAGCCAATTAGCCGACAAACCTGTACATCTTTGGAGCGTGGGAAGAAAATGGAGCTCCTGGAGAAAACCCACGAGGTCATGGGGAGAACGTACAAACTCCGTACAGACAGCACCTGTAGTCAGGATTGAACCTGGGTCTCTGGCGCTGTGAGGCAGCGACTCTACCGCTGTGTCACCATGCTGGTGTTGCGTAATAGAGCTATGTGCATCGTGTTGATGGGGCTGCAGCACCTAGAATGTATTTTAGTTTAGTTTATTGTCAGGTGTACCGAGGTACAATTAAAATCTATTTGTAGTGTGCTATCCAGTCAGCGGAAAGACAATACATGATTACAATCGAGCCATCCACAGTGTACAGATACATGATAAAGGGAATAACGTTTGGTGCGAGATAAAGTCCAGTAAAGTCCAATTACTGATAGTCCAAGAGTCTCCAATGAGGTAGATAGTAGCTCAGGACCATCTAGTTGTTGACAGGGTGTTCAATTGTTTAATAACAGCTGGGAAGAGACTGTCCCTGAATCTGGATGTGTGCATTTCACATTTCTGTACCTCTTGCCCGATGGGAGAGGGGAGAAGAGGGAGGAAGAGGGCGAGACTCATCCTTGATTATGCTACTGGCCTTGCCGAGGCAGCGTGAGGTGTAAATGGAATCAACGGAGGTTGGTTTATGTGATGGTCTGGGCTGCGTCCACAATTCTCTGCAATTTCTTGCAGTCTTGGCTGGAGCTGTTCCCAGACCATGCAGTGTGCATCCCGATAAAATGCTTTCCACGGCGCATCTGTAGAAGTTGGTGAGAGTTGTTCGGGACATGTCGAACTTCCTAAACCTTCCAAGGAAGTAGAGGTGTTGTTGGTGTGCTTTCTTGGCCATTACTTTGAGATGGGCAGCCCTGGACAGGTTGCTATAGACAATAGACAATAGGTGCAGGAGTAGGCCATTCGGCCCTTCGAGCCAGCACCGCCATTCAACGTGATCATGGCTGATCATCCATAATCAGTACCCATTGGTGGAAGTAGAAGCATTGGTGTGCTTTCTTAGCCATTGCTTCAATATGGGTGGCCCTGGACAGGTTGCTGGTGGAACTAGTGCTAGTTGGTGTATTTCCTTGACCAATGCATCTATATGGGGAGTCCAGGAGCCAGGGTCCATGTTGCCTTGGGCAGGAGGCCAGCTGCCTAGCTGTGTATGAAGTACTTGCTCCCTCTACATTGGGCTAAGTGCCAATGTAGCCCAATGCACAGGGGCCCTCTCAATGCAGGCAGCCTGCTGCCTTCACACAACCGAGGGTTGATGCTGGGACATTAGAGCAAAACTCCCACTAGTTGGGTTAGCCAGAGGCAGTAGTTGAGGTAGGTACAACAACAACATTCATAAGGCACTTGGACAGCTACATGGATAGGAAAGGTTGGGAAAGATTTGCAGGGATTTGGGCAAAACACAGGCAAATGCAACTAGCTTAGATGGGTGATCTGGGTCGGCACGGATGAGTTGGGCCAAAGGGCCTGTTTCTGTTCCCTGTGGCTCTATAATGGCTATCAGCCACTGAGGCCCCACCACAGTGTGCGAGGATGGTAAAAAAAAACCCAGTGTGCTCAGCACGAACTCGATGGGCTGAAGGGCCTGTTTCTGCACTGTGTCTCTAAACTAATCACAGACTCTCCGGGCTGTCTTTGTGATTGAATGAGAATGCTTTTAACATGTCAACCGTAATGTTAAGGAAATATCAATAAAGTAACAAATATTGTTAAAGGAATTAAAAGCAATAAAAAAAGTTAAATGCACATCACACTCAAAAACCATCGCAGACATTTAAATAATTGAAGAAAGCACCAGTCCCGTTTTTATCAGCAGCCCTTGTTCCAGTTGGGAAGATGGAGCACCTGGGGGAAGCCCATGCAGCCACAGGGAGAACATGCAAACTCCACACCGGCAGGATTGAACCCCTATAGAGCAACAGGGATGGAATGCTGAGACTCTATAAGGCACTGGTCAGGCCACATTTGGAGTACTATGAGTCATTTTGGGCCCTGTATCTGAGGAAGGATGTGCTGGCTCTGGAGAGGGTCCAGAGGAGGTTTACAAGAATGATCCCAGCAATTAGTGGGTTAGCATATGATGAGCGTTTGACAGCACTGGGCCTCTATTCTCTGGAGTTTAGAAGAATGAGGGGGGGACCTCATTGAAAATGGCAGAATAATCAACTTTAGGCTGTGCACGCTGTACGCAAGAAGACAGAATAATGAATGGCAGAGATAGAGTGGATGTGGAAAGGATGTTTCCGCTGGTGGAAGAGTCTAGGACTGAGGTCATGGCCTCAGAAATAAAGGGCACTCTTTTAGAAAGGGGGTGAGGGGGAATGTTTTTAGTCAGAGGGTAGTTAATCTGTGGAGCATTGCCACAGAGGGCTGTGGAGGCCAAGTCAGTGGATATTTTAAGAGATAGACAAATTCTTGATTAGAACGGGTGTCAAGGGTTATGGGGAGGAGGCAGGAAAATGGGATTAGGAGTCAGAGATCAGCCATGATTGAATGACGGAGTAGACTCGATGGGCTGAATGGTCTAATTCAACTTCTATAACTTGTGAATTTGTGAACCCGGGTCTCCGGCAGTGAGTTTATTTGCAAAAATATCATGCTGCTGTTTGACTATCTCTGATTGGACTTTATCTTGCACTCAGCATTATTCATGTTATTTCCCTGTATCATGTATCTGCACACTGTGGATGGTTCGATAGTAATCATGTCTTGTCTTTCTGCTGACTCGTCAGCACGCAACAAACAGCTTTTCACTGTACCTCGGCACACGTGACAAAAACTGAACTCGAACTCGAAACACAAGAAAAATATGGTATTGAAATAGACACAATCTTTAAAAGTAATTGGATAAATGTGTCCAGTCCAAATGTATACTGCTGGCAGATACACAATGCAGGAGTTGCTCAGCGGCACAGGCAGCATCTTTGGAAAGAAGGAATGGGTGACGTTTCTTCAGACTAATAGTACGTCCTTTTATTCTGAGACTATGGCCTCTGGTCCTAGACTTTCCCACTAGAAACATAGAGACATAGAAAATAGGTGCAGGAGTAGGCCATTCGGCCCTTCGAGCCTGCACCGCCATTCAATATGATCATGGCTGATCATCCAAATCAATATCCCATACCTGCCTTCTCTCCATACCCCCTGATCCCTTTAGACACAAGGACCACATCTAACTCCCTCTTAAATCCAGCCAATGAACTGGCCTCAACTACCTCTGTGGCAGAGAGTTCCAGAGATTCACCACTCTCTGTGTAAAAAAAGATTTTCTCATCTCGGTCCTAAAAGACTTCCCTCTTATCCTTAAACTGTGACTACTTGTTCTGGACTTCCCCAACATCGGGAATAATCTTCCTGCATCTAGCCTGTCCAACCCCTTAAGAATTTTGTAAGTTTCTATAAGACCCCCCCTCAATCTTCTAAATTCTAGCGTGTACAAACCGAACTTGTGGAAACATCCTCTCCACATCCACTGTGAAGAAAGGTCTCAACCTGAAACGTCACCTTTTCCTTCTCTCCAGCGATGCTGCCTGTCCCGCTGAGTTACTCCAGCATTTTGTGTCTATCTTCGGTTTAAACCAACATCTGCAGTTCCTTCCTACACATTTCGTACACTGTTGGTAACGAGAGATATTGTGCTTTCTGCAGCTTCCTGCCTGTCCTTCGTGCCAGAGAAGGGAACTGTTGGGGCCAGTGGAGATCTCGCTCCTCTGGCTCACCTTGCCCTTGGACTGATGGGTGAAGGGAAAATGTGGTCGCCAAAAAGCGGCTGGGCTGACGCTAAGTATGTGAGTTCTTCAGTTTTGTTTTAATCCCAAGTTGCCAAGTAAGTTTGGGAAAGGCTGGATGCATGGCCAGATCGGGTAGACTATATTTTACAAGGGGTGCCTTCGAAGCAACCTCCATCGGCCAGCGTTCCTCTGCATGCTTTCCATCCCGTACAATACTGCATCTCCTCCTTCATTCTAGGAAACTCAGCTGTCGGTTTCATGACACTACCCGCTCTCCTGTCATCCGTTCTTCCAAGATGGTCACACACACCTTGTAATGGATACAAAAATCTGGAGTAACTCAGCGGGTCAGGCAGCATGGGGAGAAGGCAGGAGAATGGAATGAGGAGGGAGAGATAGACCAGACATGATTCATGCTAGCATGTATTTCAAGATGGCTTGTATACAAAAACAGGGATGTAATGCTGAGGCACTGGTCAGGCCGCATTTGGAATATTGTGAGCAATTTTGGGCACCGTATCTGAGGAAGGATGTGCTGGCTCTGGAGAGGGTCCAGAGGAGGTTTACGGGAATGATGCCAGTCAGGAATGAATAGGTTAACCTATGATGAGCGTTTGACGGCACTGGGCCTGTACTCGCTGGAGTTTAGAAGAATGAGTGGGGACCACATTGAAACGTACAGAATAACGAAAGACTTGGATAGAGTGGATGCGATGTTTCCACTAGTGGGAGAGTCTAGGACTAGAAGTCATAACCTCATAATTAATTGAATACATTTTATTAGCCAAGTATGTATACTTGTTTAAGAAAGAACTGCAGATGCTGGTAAAATGGAAAGGAGACACACAATGCTGGAGAAACTCAGCGGGTGAGGCAGCATCTATGGAGAGAAGGAATTAGGGTCTCGACCTGAAACGTCGCTAATTCCTTCTCTCCATAGATGCTGCCTCACCCGCTGAGTTTCTCCAGCATTGTGTGTCTATCTGCAGTCGCTTTGTACACTGAGCTACTGTTTCAGGTTGAGGACTCTTCACCTATTCTGGCCCATCAGGTTGGTCAGAGTAGATCAGGCATCTTTGACCTAATGCAGTAACACTGCTTCCTTCTGTATCTGTGCTGCCTGACCTACTGAGGAGTGTTTCCAGCATTTTCTGTTTTCATTTAAGAGCAGAGATCTTGCAGTCAGTTTCTCGTTGTCAGGAATGTTGATTGTGTCTAATGATAGGAGAGTTTTGTCATTGAAAAAAATGATTTTTCTTCTAGGTCTTGCAGGCACATGGGCTGAAACCCGTTTCATTGAAGCCGAAAGAGGTAAGAGTGGACTTTATGTTTTGTGGCGTTCTCTCACGCTCCAATCTGCACCATTATTACCAACATCCACTTTGTATATCTGTGTGTGTGTAGCATCAACCTGACTGATTAGCTGATGCTTGGTTGATGAAGCTGTTGCAATTGTGTAGAACCTTTTTAGTTGATAGTTTGGAGGCACAGCGTGGGAACAGGCCCTTCGGCCCACCGATTCTGCAAAACAACCAGCGATCCCCACACAAGAACTGTATCCTACACACACTAGGGACAATTTACATTTATACCAAGCCGATAACCTACAAACCTGTACGTCCATGGAGTGTGGGAGGAAACCGAAGATACGATCTTGGAGAAAACCACACGGGTCATGGGGAGAACGTACAAATTCCATACAGACAGCACCGTAGTCAGGGTCATAAGACTGGATGGGTGAGGTGAAAAACATGGCAACCTATATATACAATGCAAACAACTGTGTTGTAACAACTGTATGGTTTGGCTTAGTTCTATATAAAGGGTAAACTTGACCAAGGCTGCAGGAAGGCTGTACTCAGTATAGAAGTTGGGAGGTCATGTTGCAGTTGTATAAGATGTTGGTGGGGCCACATTTAGAGAATTGTGTTCAGTTCTGGGCACCATGTTTAGGGAAGATTTTGTCAAGTTGGAAAGGGTGCAGAGAAGACTTTTGAGGATGTTGCCAGGACTTGAGGGTCTGAGCTATCGGGAGAGGTAGAGTAGGCTGGGTCTCTACTCCTTGGAGCGCAGGAGGATGAGGGAGTGATCTTATAGCGATGTACAAAACACATGAGAGGAATATATCGGGTAGATGCACAGACTCTCTTACACAGAGTCGGTGCTTCGAGGACCAGAGGACATAGTTTTCAGGTGAAGGGGAAAAGATGTTATAAGAATCTGAGGGGTAACTTTTTCACACAAAGGGTGGTGGGTGCATGGAGCAAGCAGCCAGAGGAGGTTGTTGAAGCTGGTACTATCACAATCTTTAAGGAACAGTTGGATAGGTACATGGATGGGACAGGTTTAGAGGGATATGGGCCAAACACAGGCAGGTGGGACTAATAGGGAAGTGACATGTTGGTTGGTGTGGGCAAGTTGGGCTGAAGGGCCTGTATGACTCTGTGACTCTATGCGGGAAGATGTGACCGCAGTTTAAGGTCACATCCAATAGATGGCATGTCTGAAAGTGCAGTTCTCTTTCACTGCTAAGACGCCAGCATGCCTGTGATGCGTAGACGCATGATTTTCTACATTTGTGGTAAAAAGTGTTACCATGACCCATGCATAACTGGCATTGCTTCACTGAGTCAGAGTCATACAGTGTGAAACAGGCCCTTTGATTCACCGTCTACTCCGACTAGTGATCCCTGCACTCTTGCAATTTTACCAAAGCCAATTAACCTAGAAACCTGCAGGTCTTTGGTGTGAGTGATGAAACAGGAGCACCCGGAGAAAACCCAGGCAGTCACAGGGAGAACGTTCAAACTCCGTACAGACAGCACCTGTGGTCAGGATCGAACCTGGGCCTCTGTCACTGTAAGGCAGTGAGTCTACCGTTGAGCCATGATGCCACCCAAGACAGAGCAGGTGGACTGCACATTGGGCAGTGAATGAGATATGAAATAAGTGTATTTGAAGTGAAAAATATAGAGAGAATCATAGAGGCCTTTCTGCCCACCACATCCATGCCAACCATGGTCCCACTTGCCCGCGCCTGACCCGTATCCCTCCAAACCTTTCCTAAGCATGTACCTGCCCAAGTGTCTCTCTCATAAGATGGCCTCATGTTACCCACCATTGCATCCACTAGATAGACACAAAATGCTGGAGTAACTCAGCGGGTCAGGCAGCATCTCTGGAGAAAAGGAGTAGGTGACATTTCGGGTCGAGACCCTTCATCAGTCTGAGAGTGGTCTGAAGAAGGGTCTCGACCCGAAACATCATCTATTCCTTTTCTCCAGAGATGCTGCCTGACCCGCTGAGTTACTCCAGCATTTTGTGTCCACATTATCTTCAGTGGAAACCAGCATCCGCAGTTCCTTCCCACACATTTCATCCGGTAGTTTGTACCACATACGCACCACCCGCTATGTGAAAAATATCGCCCCTCGGTACCCAAAGGGTATAAAAATATCTCTTCCCTCTCATCCTAAACCTATGCCCTCTGGCTTTGAACTCCCCTAGACAAGAGAATAGAATGGACCCATTCACCTTATCCATGCCCCTCACGATTTTCTATATCTCCATAAGGTCAACAGATATATTAGATAAATGAATGAAATTCAGAGGATAAGACTCTTGGTCCAGATTGCTTGTGGCCAGAGAGATGATAGCAAGGACATTACAACACATGTTTTAAATAATTCATTTGGAAGAATGCAGGACCACAGGCCTGGAAGATGATTTTTGTAAGACCAATGTTTAATAATGATAATATATAAAATGTTCAGGGAATTAGACACTAGTCATACTAACACAGATGGTTGGGAAATGATTGGAATCTGTATGAAAGGGAGAACATCTAGAGATTAGCAGTACAGAATGAAATGTCAGCATTGATTTATGAAGGGAAAATCTTGCTTAACCACCGTTACCAAGTATTTTGTGTGGATGCTCCAAAGTGCAATCAGTGGCGATGTAAACATTATTGATCCAGATTTTCAACAGACCTGCCATTAACCCACAATGGACAAATTAATTAGGCCAGAGAATTTAGGGCGCAGTGGTAGAGTTATTGCCTTACAGCGCCAGAGTCCCGGGTTCGATCCTGACTACGGGTGCTCTCTGTATGGAGTTTGTACGTTCTCCCTGTAAATTGCGTGGGTTTTCTCTGAGAACGGTTTCCGCCCACACTCCACAGACACACACGTTTAGTGGCTAATTGATTTGGTGTAAATGTAAAATTGTCCCGAGTGTAGCATATTTTAAGTGTGCGGGGATCGTCGGTCGGTGCGGACTCGACCCGAAATATCGTCTATTCCTTTTCTCCAGAGATGCTACCTGAACCGCTGAGTTACTCCAGCACTTTGTGTCCACAGTATCTTCAGTGTAAACCAGCATCTGCAGTTCCCACCCGCTATGTGAAAAATATCGCCCTAAAGAGTCTCTTTCCGTGCTGTATCTCTAAATTAAACTAAACTAAATTAGAGTCATGAGTCAAGGAGCAGAAAGGATGACTGCTTGGTGTCTGCACTGAAGGCAGGCAGAGAGAGGGAAGGGCATCCAACTTTTTACAGTGGAAGGAGATGTGAGGTGATATCTCAGTTTAGTTTAAGTTTAGTTCATTGTCACTTGTACCGAGGAACAGTGAAAAGCTTTTGTTTAATGCTAACCACTGCAAAGGCAATACATGCAATTAGATGGAGAAGGCTGATTAAGGATAGTCAGCATGGTTCTGTATGTGGGAGGTCATGTCTTACAAATCTGATTTAGTTCTTTGAAGACGTCTTTGATGAGCGCAGAGCTGTAGATGTAGATATGGCAAAGCATTCGACAAGGTTCCACATAGTAGGCTGCTCTGGAAGGTTAGATCGCATGGGATCCGAGGAGAGGTAGCTGAATGGATAGAAAATTGGCTACATGGAAGGATGCACAAGGTGATGGTGAAAGGTTGCTTCTTGGACTGGAGGCCTGTGACTAGTGGTGTACCTCAGGGTTTGGTGCTGGGCCCATTACTGTTTGTCATCTTCATCAATGATTTGGATGAGAACATACAGGGCAAGATTAGCAAGTTTGCTGATTATACAAAAGTGGGTGATTTTGCAGATAGTGACCATGTTATAGGAAAGATGTTGTCAAGCTGGAATGTGTACAGAGAAGATTTACGAGGATGTTGCCAGGACTCGAGGGTCTGAGTTCTAGGGAAAGGTTGAGTAGGCCAGGACTCTATTCCTTGGAGAGCAAGAAGATGAGGGGTAATCTTATAGAGGTGTATAAAATCATGAGAGGAATAGATTGGGTAGAAGCACGGAATCTCTTGCTCAGAGTAAGTGAATCAAGGACTAGAGGACATAGGTTTAAGATGAAGGGGAATAGATTTAATAGGAATGTGAGGTGTAAAGAGCCTGTCCCACTTACGTGTCCTTGGCTGTGATGGTGGGTGTTGAGGCGAGGCGTGTGCATGGAGCGATTCCGGACGAGCTTACCCCCGCTCAGTCGGAATTGTTCGTAGGGCCCACGGCCCGGGTCCCTTCCCGAGAGCCGGCCCCATGCAACATGAGCCGCCTTTCCGAGATGCCCAGCGTGCCGTTCTGTGACGCGGAGAGGCGCGTACTGTACAGGCTGCTCTTGCACACTCTCCACTTCCTCGCCCTCGTCTTCCGTCCAGACACACCCTGGCAGTCCGTGTTACCACCTGACGAGGGGAGCGGTCCGCAGTGGAGGTCTCTCTACGAGGGAGTCCTCCCCCTTTACATCGGGGGCCTGGGGTGGAGAGTGTTGCACAGAGCCGTGGCCTGTAATAGGTATTTGAGCCGGTTCACGGACTCTTCCCCTGCTTGTCATTTCTGCGGTGAGGAAGAGACCGTGTTCCATGTGTACATAGAGTGTGAGAGGTTGCAGCCACTGTTCGAGTATCTGAAAGGGCTGCTCCTCAAGTTTTGGCTACATTTTAGTCCAACGCTTAATTTATGGGCACCCGTACAGAGGGGGGAAGGATGGGAGGGAGGAGTGGGTCTCCCTGTCGGTCTGCTCCTGGGCCTGGCCAAGATGGCCATTCGCGGGTCCAGGCAGCGGGCAGTCGATGGCCGCACAGCGGTCGCCTGCCTTCCCCTTTTCCGGGGTTACGTCCGAGCTCGCGTGTCACTAGAAAAGGAACACGCGGTGTCCGTGGGGACTGTGGAGGCCTTCTGTGCACGCTGGTCACCACAGGAGGTTGAATATATTATAGATTAAAATGTTAATATTTTAATTTGATAATTTTGTTTAAGTGTTTTTTAAATTGCTTGAGCTTTTTCTGGGTCTACGTCCGTGCCCGCCTGTCCCTGGAGAGGGAACACGCGGTGTCCATGGGGACTTTGGAGGCCTTCCGTGAATGCTGGTTGCCGTTGGAGGTCGAGTGTTTTGTTGATAAAGTTGACGTTATATTAATTTGATGATCGTTTGTTTGTAAACTGTCAACATAGGCAGTCTTTGATTGTGTTAATACTCTATGTATATTTTATTTTTTGAATAAAAGTAGTTTCATAAAAAAAAGAAAAAAAAAGAAGAAAAAAAAAAGAGCGGGGCCAAGAAAATTGAAGATAGACACAAAATGCTGGAGTAACTCAGCGGGACCGGCAGCATCTCTGGAGAGAAGCAATACGTGATGATTCGGGTCATGATCCTTCTTTTCAGACTGAAGAAGAGTCTCGACATGAAAAGTCACACATTGCTTCTCTCCAGAGATGCTGCCGGTCCCGCTGAGTTACTTCAGCTTTGTGTCCATCTTCAAATGACGTCACGCGCTCCAGACGGCTGTGCGTACGCATGTAATCGCACGCGACCTTCGCGGGACGTTGTAATTTGCGTGCCAAGGACACGTAAGTGGGACAGGCCCTTAACGTTTTAACACAAAGGGTGGTGTGTGTAAGGAACGAGCTGCCAGAGGAGCTAGTTAAGGCAGGAACTATCTCAACGTTTAGGAAACTATTAGACTGGTACATGGATTGGACTGATTTGGAGAGATATGGATATAGTGTAGCTGGGACATGTTGGCCGGTGTGGGCGAGTTGGATTGAAGGGTCTGTTTCCACGCTGGACTCTATAACATGATTACATCCATTATGTACAAATACATGATAAAGGGAATAATGTGAATAATTTTCGTGCAAGATAAATTCCAGGAACGTTTGATCAAAGATTGTCCAAGGGTCTCCCATGAGGTAGATAGTAGCTCAGGACTGCTCTCTAGTTGTTGATTAAATGGTTCAGTTGCCTAATAACAGCTGAGAAGAAACTGTCCCTGAATCTGGAGGTGCATTTTCACACTTACTGTATGTTTAAGAAAGAACTGCAGATGCTGGTAAAATCGAAGGTAGACAAAAATGCTGGAGAAACTCAGCGGGTGAGGCAGCATTTATGGAGCGAAGGAATAGGCGACGTTTGCTCCTTAGATGCTGCCTCACCCGCTGAGTTTCTCCAGCATTTTTAAATCCCTTCACACTTACTGTTGCCTGACGGGAGATGGGAGACGGGAGAAGAGGGAGTGGCCAGGGTGTGACTGGTCTTGATGATGCTTCTGGCCTTGCTGAGGCAGCATGAGGTGTAAATGCAGTCAATGGAAGGGAGGTTGGTTTGTGTGATGGTCTGGGCTGCGTCCACAATTCTCTGCAATTTCTTGCGGTCTTGGATGAAGCTGTTCCCAAACCAAATTGTGATGCATCCCGATAAAATGCTTTCCACGGCGCATCTGTAGAAGTTGGGGAGAGTTGTTGGGATCATGTCAAACTTCTTAAGCCTTCCAAGGAAGTCGAGTGTTAGCGCTGGCACCACTGCCATTTTACATTCATCATTTAGGATCTGGACTTCACAGAAATTCTAAATTTGTGCATACTAACGAGGTGGATGTTAATAAACTTGCAGAGTGCTTGGCACAAGGTGGAGGGTTTTTATATGAGAGGTGAGAGTGTCGGCATGGTAGAAGAGAGAAGGGATCTGTACATATACGCCATTTTTCCATAACAATGTCTGATACCTCCCCCAGTCTGGGCCCGGCAGTGGGAAATTGGTAAAACGGAGTTGAGATGCCAGCCAGCTTTGGAGAAATCGAACAGAAACACGGGAATGAAATCATGAGGAGAATAGACAGGGTGAATGTACCGAGACTTTCACCCAGAGTAGGGGAATCAAAAACCAGAGGGTGGTAGGTTTAAGGTGAGAGAGCCAAGGTAGGAACCCGAGGGGCAACTTTTTCACTCATGGATAAATGGAATGAACTGCCAGAGGAAGTAGTTATTGAGTCATAGAGTGATACAGCATGGAAACAGGCCCTTCGGCCCAACTTGCCTACAACAACCAACATGTCCCATTTACAGTAGTTGCTCCATAGTTGTGGCAGGTATTATAACCATATTTAGAAGACACTTGGAGAGGTACATGGATAGGAAAAGTTGAGGGACTATCTTAGATGGCAATCTTGGTCGGCAATGGGCCAAAGGGCCTGTTTCTGAGCTGTATGACTATGTGGCACCAAAGACCCAAAGTTGTTCCTCGGCTCAGCAAGGCTGTGGAAGTAGCAAGCCAAGCACAGGGATTGAGTTATAGACGGGCAGGATGTATAGAAGTGAAGTTGCACTCAACTCATATTCAGCCCTAGGTTTCCCCACGCGTTTTTTAGTTTAATCTAGATTATAGATACAGTGTGGAAACAGGCCCTTCGTCCAACAAGTTACAATTTTACAGAAGCCAATTAACCGATAAATCTGAGCGTCTTTGGAGTGTGTGGACTGTTCCAGTTGCCGTGTCGTGACAAGAGTCCAGAGACACTAGAGAGGGTGCGAGTAACTTAAGGACAAGCACTTAGAGAGGGAATAGCTGACCAGCAGGCAGAGGAAGGGAGGCAGGCAGGTAGTCAGAGAAGTCTAAGAGTGCATCTCACTCCGTATTTCCACGTCAAGGCGGTAGGGGTGAATGTGTCTCTGGGACTGATCTTTGTTCATCTGCACTAGAGCAAGAGCAAGATAACAGTGGGAGTCTCGACAGTGAGGGAACCCTGCTGGTCCTGTAGAGGTGGATGTGACTCCAGGATGGAATGGTGTTGCAAGATGGTTCCAGAACATTCTGCAGGGAGAGGATACACAGCCGGAGGTCATGGTTCATATCGGCACTCATGAACGTAGGCCAAAGGCTAGCTGAGGTCTGGCCACTTCAATGTAGGAGCTAGGTGGCAGATTGAAGAGCAGATCATCTACATTTGCAACTGCTGAATTACACCCAATGCTGGGTGCTGGCAGATATCGGAAAAGGAGGATTAGATGGAAGGCTTTAACAGTTCCAGGCCATGGGCCGTTTCTTGGGAATCTGGAACCTGCGAATGCTGGGGATGTGTGGGGGGGGGGGTGGTAGAATCGACCCATCATTTTAGCAGGGGGTGGGGATAGGTTTGCGAGTGCATTTGTGGAAAGCTAAATGAATTTTGCAAGGGAAGGCGCAGCGTCGGGGGTGAGGAATAGCCAAATGTAGAAGAAAGACCCATCAGCCCAGTGGTCAGAGCATGTAGACTTGACAAGGGTATGCAGGAGGAATGCAAGGCAGGAGAACACCTAATTGAACACAGATACAACTAGCAAGGTCAATGAACAGAAAGCATTAATTAGCACAGAGGAATATATTATTGATTAGCTCACAGGTATATATTATATTATTGATTAGCACACAGGAAAATATTATTGATTAGCACACAAGGATATATTATATCATTAATTAGCACACAGGGATATATTATTGATTAGCACACAGGGATATATTATTGATTAGCACACAGGGATATATTATTGATTAGCACACAGGGATATATTATTGATTAGCACACAGGGATATATTATTGATTAGCACACAGGGATATATTATTGATTAGCACACAGGGATATATTATATTGATTAGCACATTATTGATTAGCACACAGGGATAAATTACTGATGAGCACACAAATATTTTATGATTGATTAGCACTCAGGAGTATTTATATTATTGATTAGCGCACAGGGATATATTATATTATTGATTAGCACACAGGAAGGAATGCTGTGGGCGGCATGGTGGCGCAGCGGTAGAATTGCTGCCTTACAGCATCAGGAACCCCGATTCGATCTAGACTATGGGTGCTGTCTAAACGGAGTTCGCACGTTCTCCCCGTGACTGAGTGGAATTTCCCCGGTGCTCCGGTTTCATCCCACACTCCAAAGACGAACATGTTTGTAAGTTAATTCGCTTTCGTACAATTGTAAATTGTCCCAATAGGATAGTGAAGTGTTAGTATGCAGGGATCGCAGGTAGGCAGGGGCTAGGTGGGCCGAATGGTCTGTTTCCACGCTGTATCTCTAAACTAAACTGAACTAACTAAATATAGTTAATTAACATCATTGATTAGCACTCAGGAATATATAATATCATTGCATTTGCCGTGGCATGGTCAAATGAAGGGAAGGGCTGAGAGCTCAATATTGCAGATGTGGAATCCTCAAGTGTGATAGAAAGGAGTATAAAATAGGCATTAGCATAGCAATGATGATAAAGGAGACTATCAAAGAAACATAGAAACATAGAAAATAGGTGCAGGAGTAGGCCATTCGGCCCTTCGAGCCTGCACCGCCATTCAATATGATCATGGCTGATCATCCAACTCAGTATCCTGTACCTGCCTTCTCTCCATACCCCCTGACCCCTTTAGCCACAAGGGCCACATCTAATCTCTTAAATATAGCCAATGAACTGGCCTCAACTACCTTCTGTGGCAGAGAATTCCAGAGATTCACCACTCTCTGTGTGAAAAATGTTTTTCTCATCTCGGTCCTAAAAGATTTCCCTCTTATCCTTAAACTGTGACCCCTTGTTCTGGACTTCCCCAACATCGGGAACAATCTTCCTGCATCTAGCCTGTCCAACCCCTCAAGATTTATGTAAGTTTCTATAAGATCCGCCCTCAATCTTCTAAGTTCTAGCGAGTACATGCCGAGTCTTTCCTCATATGAAAGTCCTAACATCCCAGGAATTAGTCTGGTGAACCTTCTCTGTACTCCCTCTATGGCAAGAATCTCTTTCGCTGTAGTACAGGGGGGTGGGGGGGCATCTGTAGAAAATGCTTAAAAAAGGGCCACATGGGTGGATGTTAGATACGAACAGGAGGAGGAGATTGCTTCACTGGGAGTGTACTGCAACCTCCAAACAGACAGCAGCAGATGGAGAAGCAGATGTATGTACACAAGTCACAGATATGCATGCTGTGTATTAGCTGGGTTGGCTTAGTGTAGAAGGTCCAGAGGAGGCAGGATTGTTAAAGGACCCGGGAGAACACATTGGCAGGAGCAGGCCAGGAATTTAGTGAGGAATGATGGCACAGTGGTAGAGTTGCTGCCTTACAGCATCAGCCACCCGGGTTCCATCCTGACTACCAATGCCGTCTGCGTGGAGTTTGTACGTTCTCTCTGTGACCTGTGTGGGTTTTCCCCGGGTGCTCCGTTTCGTCCTGTGCTCCAAAGATGCACAGGTTTGTAGGTTAATTGGCTTTGGTAAAATTATAAATGGAGGATAATGCTAGTGTATGAGGTGATCTCTGGTCATCACAGGCTTGGTGGGCCGAAGGGCCTGTTTCTGTACTGTGTCTCAAAAGCCTTGAAGCATTTGTGGACCTCAACGTAGGGATTGGGAGTGTCAGTGTGAGAACATTTCAGAGGTAGTGAACATAAAAGACAAGGGTGGACTGGAAAAGAAGGGTCTGAATTGGGGGAAGACTGATTTCCATGTCTGGTGGCAGTGTGAACTGTGAAGAGGATGTTAGGAGGTTGCAGGGTGACCTGGACAGGTTGAGTGAGTGGGCAGATGCGTGGCAGATGCAGTATAATATAGATAAATGTGGGGTTATCCACTTTGGTGGCAAAAACAAGGGGGCAGATTATTATCTAAATGGGGTTAGGTTAGGTAAGGGGGAGGTACAGCAAGACCTGTGTGTCCTTGTACACCAGTCACTGAAAGTTGGCGTGCAGGTACAGCAGGCAGTGAAGAAAGCTAATGGAATGTTGGCCTTCATAACAAGAGGATTTCAGTATAGGAGTAGAGAGGTTCTTCTGCAGTTGTATTGGGCTCTGGTAAGACCACATCTGGAGTATTGCATACAGTTTTGGTCTCCTAATTTGAGGAAGGACTTCCTTGTGATTGAGGCAGTGCTGTGTAGGTTCACGAGATTGATCCCTGGGATGGCAGGACTGTCATATGAGGGAAGATTGAAAAGACTAGGTTTGTATTCACTGGAGTTTAGAAGGATGAAGGGGTATCTTATAGAAACATATAAAATTATAAAAGGACTGGACAAGCTAGATGCAGGAAAAATGTTCCCAATGTTGGGCGAGTCCAGAACCAGGGGCCACAGTCTTAGAATAAAGGGGAGGCCATTTAAGGCTGAGGTGAGAAAAAAACGTTTTCACCCAGAGAGTTGTGAATTTATGGAATTCCCTGCCACAGAGGGCAGTGGAGGTCAAATCACTGGATGAATTTAAGAGAGAGTTAGATAGAGCTCTATGGGCTAGCGGAATCAAGGGATATGGGGAGAAGGCAGGCACAGGTTATTGATTGGGGACGATTAGCCATGATCGCAATGAATGGCGGTGCTGACTCAAAGGGCCGAATGGCCTCTTCCTGCACCTATTTTCTATGTTTCTATGTTTCTAATGTGTAGTTTAGTTTAGAGATATAGCACGGAAACAGGCCCTTCGGCCCACCGAGTCTGCACTGACCAGTGATCCCCGCACTAACGCTACCCAACACACACTGGGGACAATTCACAATTTTATGGAAGCCAATTAGCCTACAAACCTGTGCGTCTTTGGGGTGTGGGAAGAAACCGGAGATCCTGGAGAAAACCCAGGCAGGTCACGGGGAGAACGTGCAAACTCGGTACAGACAGCACCCGTAGTCAGGATTGAACCGGGTCTCTGGTGCTGTAAGGCAACGACTCTACCGCTGCGCCACCGTGCGCTGACAAGACAGGACCTGACAAAAGTGAACTGGAAATACTTACTTGTAGTGAAGTTCACAGGTGACCAATGAAGTAATTTCAAACTAAACGAGAATTCAGGACCTCGTAGACTATTTCCCCAGGGTAGAGAATTCTAAAACAAGAGGGCGTACACTTAAGGTCAGAGGGGAGAATTTTAAGAGTGATCTCTGGGGCAAGATTTTCACTCGGAGGTTAGTCCACATCTGGATTGAGCTGCCATAAGAAGATGTAGGTGATTATAATTATGACTTTTGTAAGACATTTCGAATGAATGAATGAATGAATGAATGAATGAATGAATGAATGAATGAAACATTGTCAATTGCGAGAAGTCACTGATATTTTTTGTTTTGCATACCCAGGGTATGCCAAGAGTCACCACTTAAAGGGCATCTTACAAAGTACTTTATTTTAACACAAAGTATTCAATTTGTGGTCCCCTTAGTTCCCAGCTGTTCCTGCACCAGTTATTTCTTTGGTCTGTGAAGCTTTAGAGGGCTACCGGGTGAATGCAGGCAAATGGAACTAGCTCGATAAACCAACTTGGTTGGCATGGACAAGGTGGGCTGAAGGGCCCATATCCGTAATGTGGGGCTCTATGACTTGATGATGTTGTGTTCTCACGAGGGTGAAATCTTAAGCCAGCAAGTAGAAGGAAGGTTGAATGTCAAGGAATATGGCAGAGATTGACAAATGAAACCAGGAGAGGCCCCACAAGTGCAAAGAGAGACACTAAAACAATTATTTGGAGGGTAAATAGGGGACCTGAAGCGGCGCTGAAGGCAAGGTTCAGGAAGATACCAAAACATTTCACAATAAAAAGTACGTCATGAGGGTTACATGGGGAAAGGGTGAATCTCAGTGTAGAGCCAGAGGATTTTGTTTTAGTTTAGTTTAGGGATACAGTGCGGAAACAGGCCCTTCGGCCCATCGAGGCGGCACCGACCAGCGATCCCTGCACACTAACACTGCCCTACACACACCAGGGACACTTTTACATGTTTATACCAAGCCAATTAACTACAAACCTGTACGTCTTTGGAGCGTGGGAGAAAACCAAAGCTCTCGGAGAAAACCCACGCAGGTCATGGGGAGAACGTGCAAACTCCGCACAGACAAGTACCCGTAGTCAGGATCGAACACGGGTTTCTGGCGCTGTGAGGCAGTAGCTCTACCGCTGCGCCACTGTGCCGCCCATATGCTTGTAGGCAAGGACTTAATGAAATGCTACTCATTTGTACTCACTGAGAACGACTTTGTAGTTTGGGGAGATCATTGTGTAGTGACATTGAGTCTTGCAGTTGCCTGCAAGATGGATGTGAATGTCGACAGCGCAGTTTACCCTGGTGACTCTCCACCATTTTGAGGAGCAAGAGTCAAGCGCAGCAGTAGAGTTGCTGCCTTACGGCACCAGAGACCCGGGTTCGATCCTGACTACGGGCGCTGTCTGTACAGAGTTTGTACATTCTCCCCGTAACCTGCGTGGGTTTTCTCCGAGAGCTTCGGTTTCCTCCCACACTCCAAAGACATACAGGTTTGTAGGTTAATTGGTTTGGTGTAAATGTAAATTGTCCCTTGTGTGTGTAGCGTAGTGTTGGTGTGTATAGCGTAGTTTTAGTGTGTGTAGCATAGTGTTAGTATGTGTAGGATAGTGTTAGTGTGCGTAGCGTAGTGTTCGGCACAAGCAAACTCCAGTGTAGTTTAGTTTAGTTTTATTTAGTTTAGTTTTAGTTTAGTTTAGACATACCCTTTAGTTTAAACAGGCCCTTTGACCCACCGACTCCACGCCGACCAGCGATCATGCCGCACACTAACACTATCCTACACACGAGGTACCACTTACAATATTTTTTTACCCATGCCAATTAACCAACGAACCTGTACGTCTTTGGAGTGTGGGAGGAAACCGGAACACCCAGAGAAAAACCCACGCAGGTCACGGGGAGAACGTACAAACTCCGTACAGTCAGCACCCGTAGTCAGGATGGAACCCGGCGCTGTAAGGCAGCAACTCTACCGCTGCTCCATCGTGCCGCGCTTTGTATTGAAGACATGTTTATAATTTTTATTGATAGGACAGGTTTAGAGGGAGTTCGCCGCTGTGGGCAGGTTGGGCTGAAGGGCCTGTTTCCACGCTGTAAGACTCGATGATTCTTCAACTGACAGACAGACCCGTGGTGGTCAAACTGCAGACACTCCCAGCTGGTGCTGGTTCTTCTATCTTCAGTGAGGTTGATCTGTGGGCTGTGTAAATACTGGGTGCAGGTGAAGGCTGCTGCTGTAAACCATTGACCAGTCGCAGTGTGTGTGCCTTGTATTGCACGCAGGGTCACTCTTCAAACGCTACCTGGCAGTGAGTAGCATCAGTCGGGGTTGTTTTAACTGTGCCGCTGTTTAGTTTAGTTTAGTTTAGAGATACAGCACGGAAACATGCCCTTCGGCCCACCGAGTCCGCACCGACCAGCGACCCCCACACATTAACACTATCCTACACACACTAGGGACAATTTACAATGTGACCAAGACAATTAACCTACAAAACCTGTACGTCTTTGGTGTGTGGGATGAAACCGAAGCGGTCACGGGGAGAACGTACAAACTCCGGACAGACAGCACCCGTAGTCGGGATCGAACCCGGGGCTCTGGCGCTGTAAAGCAGCGACTCTACCGCTACACCACCGTGCCGCCCACCTGTATAATTGGTGATTGTGAATCACCTTCACATCTTTCATCACTCTTTCTCCAGACTGAATGTTCGCAGAAGAGGAGGACATTCTTCCCCTCCAGCCTATTCTATTCCTCAACTAACCAAGCATTTACCGGCACGGTGGCGCAGCGGCAGAGTTGCTGCCTTACAGTACCAGAGACCCAGGCTTGATCTTAACCACAGGTGCTGTCCGTACAGAGTTTGTACGTGACCACGTGGGTTTTCTCCGGGTGCTCCGGTTTCCTCCCACACTCCAAATGTAGGTTAATTGGTTTTGGTAAAATTGTAAATTGTTTCTGGCGTGTGTTAGTGTGTAGGGATCACTGGTTGGCGCGGACTTGGTGGGCCAAAGAGCCTGTTTCCGTGCTGTATCTCTAAACTGTTCCCGATGTTGGGGGAGTCCAGAACCAGGGGCCACAGTTTAAGAATAAGCGGTAATCCATTTAGAACGGAGACGAGGAACCACTTTTTCACACAGAGAATTATGAGTCTGTGGAATTCTCTGCCTCAGAGGGCAGTGGAAGCCGTTTCTCTGGAAACTTTCAAGAAAGAGCTAGATAGGGCTCTTGAAGATAGTGGAATCAGGGTATATGGGGAGAAGGCAGGAACGGGGTACTGATTGTGGACGATCAGTCATGATCATATTGAATGACGGTCCAGGCTTGAAGGGCCGTATGGCCTACTCCTGCACCTATTGTCTATTGTCTAACTCTAAACTTATTTCACTCCCCCAAGCACAGCCCCTGGAGAGGTTAGTTACAGATTTGCCTGATTTCATGAGGAAGTTTTGACCAGCCTGGCTCTGCTCACTAATAGTTCAATAGTGTAGTATTTGTCACAAATGCAACTGCACATTGACATTCCGTTTGCATATTTACACACGCGGGCACCACCATTTTTGGCGAGGTTATCCAAAGTCCAAAGTCCGGTCGGCCCGCACGTTTGATGCACTGGAGCAGTTCCCACAATCCGACTTCCATCTCCTCTCCTCTCCCGGCCATCTTTGTGTCACGGGGGCACCTCCTGCATCTTGAAGGTGCTGGAGGCATTACCCCGGTTCACCCTCCCACTGGCCTTTGCCCCTCGCGCCTGACGTCTACAGCTCCCTCCTGGTCCCACTGACCAACGAGCCATGGCAGCTATATTGTCCATGACCACAAGATGATGTGTGAGGTTGTGCGTTTAGCCCTTGGTGCTGGATGACTGTAGGGTTGTTGTCCCCAGCTGACCTTCTGGGGCATGTCCTTTCATGGAATATTTATCCAGGCCCTGGTCACCCTGTCAAACCACTCATCGTTCCACCGTGAAGCCAGAATCTTCTCGTCAGTACCTGGGCTTCTGTGTCGTCCAATAATCCCAAACCACTTGGAATATTGTGAGGAGCCTTGGGCCCCCATATCTGAGGAAGGTTCTGCTGGTTTTGGAGAGGGTGCAGAGGGAGTTAATGAGAATGATCCCAGGAATGAGTGGGTTAACTTGTGATGAGCGTTTGACGTCACTGGGCCTCAGAATGAAAGGACGTTCCTTTGGAAAGACGTGGAGGAATTACGTAAGTGAGATTTGGTGAATCTGTGGAATTCATTGCCACAGGTGGTTGTGCACAGTGTGCCAGTGGGTCAGTAACACTGGGGACAGTGCTGGGTCTGGAGTCTCAACACTGGAGCCAGTGCCAGTGTGACATCACTGGGGCCAGTGTCAGTGGGACAGCACTGGGGCCAGTGCCAGTGTGACATCACTGGGGCCAGTGTCAGTGGGACAACACTGGGGCCAGTGCAAAAGGGACAACACTGGGGCCAGTGTCAGTGGGACAACACTGGGGCCAGTGCCAGTGGAACATCACTGGGGCCAGTGCCAGTGGGACATCCCTGGGGCCAGTGCCAGTGTGACAACACTGGGGCCAGTGTCAGTGGGACAACACTGGGGCCAGTGCCAGTGGGTCTGCGACACTGGGGTCAGTGTCAGTGGGATAACACTGGGGCCAGTGCAAAAGGGACATCACTGGGGCCAGTGTCAGTGGGACAGCACTGGGGACAGTGCCAGTGTGACAACACTGGGGCCAGTGCAAAAGGGACAACACTGGGGCCAGTGTCAGTGGGACAACACTGGGGCCAGTGCCAATGAGACAACACTGGGGCCAGTGCCAGTGGGTCTGTGACACCGGGGTCAGTGCCAGTGAGACAACACTGGGGCCAGTGCCAGTGGAACATCACTGGGACCAGTGCCAGTGGGACAACACTGGGGCCAGTGCCAGTTGGGACATCCCTGGGGCTAGTGCCAATGGGACAACACTGGGGCCAGTGCCAGTGGACAACACTGTGGCCAGCGTTGGGCTGTCATCGATAGCTGGACCATTTATTCCTCATCATCCGTTTCACTGCAGCTGCTGAGCTTCACTGCCCTCACACTGCGACTGACTGTATTGCTCCCCAAGGGGCCAGCATAGACTGGATGGGTGAATGTCCTCCTACCCTGTCCTGGCACTTCTAACTCGCTGCTCCGTGTCTCTGGGTTTGAATGGTGTGGGGGCTGTTTCTGCGGCGACGGTGTTAACGGCATCCCGTGCTTTGTGTTCACACCCAGGGGCTGGCGCTGATCAACGGGACACAGATGATCACGTCTCTGGGCGCTGAGGCAGTGGAGCGAGCCGTGGCCATCGCCCAGCAGGCGGACATTATCGCCGCACTCACGCTGGAGGTTCTCAAAGGCTCCACCAGAGCCTTCGACAGCGGTGAGTGACCAGTACGGAGCCCGCACAGACTGTCCTGCTTGAGGAACTTGAGGCTCCTTCTCCCACTGACCGTCCACCCTCTGTAACGCCTTCACAGTGAGTGAATGCTGACTGGCAACAATGCCGGCCTTACATACCTTCACAAGTCCACAGGTTCTGGGAGTAAAATTAGGACATTTGGCCCATTGAGTCTACTCCGCCATTCAATCATGGCTGATCTCTGCCTCCTAATCCCATTTTCCTGCCATCTCCCCATAACCCTTGACACCCGATCAAATCAAGAATTTGTCTATCTGAATTTGTCTATCATTAAAAACATCCACTGACTTGGCCTCCACAGCCCTCTGTGTCAATTAGTTCCACAGATTAACTACCCTCTGACTAAAGTTCCTCCTCACCTCTTTTCTAAAAGAGCGTCCTTTAATTCTATGACCTCTAGATTTCTAGATTCTTCCACCAGTGGAAACATCCTTTCCACATCCACTCTATCTATGCCTTTCATTATTCTGTAAGTGTCAATGAGGTCCACCCTCAACCTTCTGAGCTCCAGCGAGTAGAGGCCCAGTGCCAACAAACACTCATCATGTGCTATCCCACTCATTCCTGGAATCATTCTTGTAAACCTTCCCGCGACCACAGATCGCAGCGTGCCCACCCATAGCCAACGCTGGTAAATAAACCAGGGTGGCACAGTGCCGCACATGGTAGAACAGCTGCCTCACAGCGCCAGAGACCCAGGTTCGATCCACACCTCCGGTGCTGTCTGTGAGAAGTTTGAGTGAATGAATGATATTTTATTGTCACATATCTTTTGTTTTGCATACACAAGGTATGCAAAGTATCGCCACCTAAAGGGCACCGACAAAGTATCGCACACCAGGTCCTCCTTTGTCATGCACGTTCTCCATGTGACTGCGTGGGTTTTCTCCGGGTGTCCCCGTTTCCTCCCACATCCCAAACGTGTGCGGGGTTTGCAGGTATCTTGGCCTCTGTAAAATTGCTGCTAGTGGGTGAGAATGTGGGACAACACAGAACAGTTGATGGATGGCCAGCACGGGTTAAGTGGGCCGAAGGACCTGTTTCAGCGCTGCATCTCTAAACTAAACTAAACATTAGTTTGCAAGGGATGCAGGTGCAAGCCTGAACTACAGTGTGGATGCTGCTTCAAGCCCGTTCTTCACACAGTACATAACTATTCCAGTAAAGAAATCCCAAATGACTCAGTTAAGAGAACCTTCACCACACAAGCAGCAGTAGAGTTGCTGCCTCACGGCGCCAGAGACCCGGGTTCGATCCTGACTACGGGTCCCGTCTGTACGGAGTTTGTACGTTCTCCCCGTGCCCGTGGGTCAACAATGTGGAAGCGTACACATGGAGTTAACGGGAAAGGGCGTGCAGGAAAGGTCATGGAAGTCTCCAGAAATAACAGACAGAAAATTGAAAAAGGGAGCAGAGTGTAAGGTTGGGTAAAATCGGGATGGTTGTGACAGGAGGGGTGGTCAACACCGACTTGAAGGTGTTATATTTGAATCAGGCACGTAGCATAAGGAACAGAGTGGATGAGCATGTAGCACAGTTGGAAATTGGTAGGTTTAATGTTGTAGGCATTACAGAGACGTGGCTACAAGAGGATCGGAGCTGGGAGCTGAATATTCAGGGTTATACATCATATCGGAAAGACAAAAAGCTAGGCAGAGGGGGCGGGGTAGTTCAGTTGGTAAGGAATGAAATTCAGAAGGGTGACATAGGATCAGAAGATGTAGAGTCATTGTGACTAGAGCTGTGAAATTAAAAGGGCAAAAAGACCCTACAGGGAGTTATTTACAGGCCCTCAAACAATAGCCAGGATAGAGGATGCAAGTTACATCAGGGGGATACAATTGGCATGTAAGAAAGGCAATGCTACTACGGTGGTCGTGGGAGATTTCAAAATGCAGGTAGACTGGGAAAACCAGGTTGGTACTGGACCTCAAGAAAGGAAATTTATAGTGCCTGAGAGTAAATAGCAGGACAGACAAAGGCGAGTCAGTAGATGTTGTTTACTTAGATTGTCAGAAAGCCTTTGATAAGGTGCCATACGTGAGGCCGCTAAGGAAGATGAGAGCCCACGGTATCAAAGGATAGATACCAGCATGGACAGCAGGTTGGCTGGGTAGCAGAAGGCAAAGCAATAAAGGGGGCTTTTTCTGGTTGGCTGCCAGTGACTAGCGGAGTTCCTCAGGGCTCGGTGCTGGGACCGCTAGTCTTCACGTTGTATATTAATGATTTGGACGAGAGGAATTAAGGCTTTGTGGCCAAGTTTGCAGATGATATGAAAATAGGTGGAAGGGCAGGTAGTGTAGAGAAAGCAGGGACTCTGGAGAAGGACTTGGACAGGTTGGGAGAGTGGGCAGAGAAGTGGCAGATGGAATATAGTGTAGCAAAGTGTGGAGTCATGCATTTTGCAAGTAGGAATAAAGGCGTAAACTATTTTCTAAATGTGGAGACAATCCAGAAACCGGAGGTGCAAAGGAGGTGGTGGGTCAGGCAGCAGCTCTGGAGAAATGGAATAGATGACCATCTGATGCAGATGTGGAAAGGTACAGAATAAAGCGGAGTCGGCATCGATGACTCAGGAAAGGTGGAGCCCACAATGGTCCATTGTTGGCTGGGGATGAGGTGATAGTGAAGGAATACAAATGGTGACATTAGCAGGAGGTCTAGGGTGGGGGAGGGGCAGAGAGAGAGAGAGGGGATGCAAGGGTTACTTGAAGTTAGATAACTCTATTCATGCATCAGGGCTGTAAACTGTCCGAACTAATCTCATCTGCCTGGACATGACGCATATCCTTCCATTCCCGCAATAACTACGTCATTATATAAATCTTTGAATCACCATGTTACAACGAGATGATGCAGCCTTTCTGAGAATAATTGCTGCCTCATGGTTACTGCTGGTGTTCAATTTATTAGTTCAGTTTAGTTTAGAGATACAGAACGGAAACAGGTCGTTCAGCCCACTGAGTCTACGCCGACCAGCGATCCCCGCACACTAACACTAGCCTACACACTAGGGACTATTATACCAAGCCAATTAACCAACAAACTTGTACGTCTTTGGAGTGTGGGAAGAAACCGGAGATCCTGGAGAAAACCCACGCAGTACAGACAGCAGCCGTAGTCAGGATGGAACCCGGGTCTCTGGTGCTGTAAGACGGCAACTCCATCACTGCGCCACCGTGCCGCCCTTAAACTCTCCTTTCTCCCGCGTGTTTAGACATTCACGAACTGCGGCCGCACCCTGGGCAGATCGAGGTGGCCTTCCGATTCCGCTCGCTGCTGGGCTCCGACCATCATCCCTCCGAGATAGCAGGTAAGCCCTCCCTCCCTCCCGCCCTCCCTCCCTCCTTCCCGCCACCACTGCCAGGAGGTTAGCTCCAATTCCTCAATGGTCCGATGCTTCAATGGATATTTATCGTCACATACTGTATGCAATTAAACATTACACGGCAAAATAAATGTTGCATATAATGCTGGTGCCGCCATGTTTGCCGCCATTTCATCAAGATCCAAGTCCCGGCCTGGCCAAGCGTAGCCATGGTGTCTTCCGCCGCTGCTCCACCGCTGTAGGCCGCGTGCGCTCAGCCTCTTGGACCAGCCGAGCCCCAGGCTGCTGCAGAGCCTCCAGCGGCCCACTCCCCCCACAGTCGGTCTGCTTACCGGCCCTCCCACCCACCCCTTCCACTCTTTTTTTTAACAAACAGCTTTTATTCAATTAAAGACAAATACAGAGTAATAACAAAATCGAGACTGCGGAAATCGAAAATCAGGACAGTTTACAAACACCAATCAAACAGTTATCAGATTACATTGTTGTTAACTTTTTTTACTATACACTCGACCCCCCGCGGCGACCAGCGTTCACGGAGGGCTACAGAGTCCCCGTGGACACCACGTGCTCCCTCTCCAGGGACACACGGGCACGGACATAGGCCCGGAAGAGGGGCAGGGAGTCGACTCTGGTGTGACCATCGACTGCCCGCTGTCTGGACCCGGGGGTGGCCATCTTGGTCAGGTCACAAAAGCAAAGCAGTCCCCACTCTCCCCCTTTCTCCCGACCCTCCCCCCTCCGTAGGATCAGGAGCCTGAGGCGAAAGTGCAGCCAAAACTTGAGGAGCAGCCCCTCCAGACTCCTTCCACTCTGGGTGGGAGAGCCGGGTCTACACGTGCGTTCAGTTCACTTTAGTTCAGTTTAGTTTATTGTCACGTGCACCGAGGTACAGTGAAAAGCTTTTGTTGCGCGCTAACCAGTCAGCAGAAAGAAAATACATGATTACAATCGAGCCATCCACAATGTACAGATACATGATAAGGGAATAACGTTTAGTGCAAGGTAAAGCCAGTAAAGTCAGATCAAATATAGTTTGAGGGTCACCAAGATAGTAGTTCAGGACCGCTCTCTAGTTGTTGGTAGGATGGTTCAGTTGCCTGATAACAGCTGGGAAGAAACTGTCCCTGAATCTGGAGGTGTGCGTTTTCACACTTCTGTACATTTTGCCCGATGGGAGGGGGGAGAAGAGGGAGTGGCCGGGGGTGCGACTCGGCCTTGATTATGCTGCTGGCCTTGCCGAGGCAGCATAAGGTGTAAATGGAGTCAATGGAAGGGAGGTTGGTTCTTGTTATGGTCTGGGCTGCGTCCACAATTCTCTGCAGTTTTTTGTGGTCTTGGATGGCGCTGTTTCCAAGCCAAGCTGTGATACATCCCGATAAAATGCTTTCTACGTGGGTTCTCCGTCTGCGGCGGGTGAGCCTGGCATAGCGGGCGGGTGAGCCTGGCCTAGCGTGCGGGCCCTCGGTCTTGGGGCTCTAGCTCCACGGGGTCTCTCTCTTCCCCTTCCGCTTCTTCCTCGTAACATTGTGCTCTCCTTCACAGAGAGCCACCGGTTCTGCAACCAGGTGCAGGACGCCTACACTCTACGATGCTGCCCACAGGTAGGCACTGCCCACCATTTGCCAGCAGGTACTGGCACGGCTCTCGTCTGTCAAGGTGCACAGCCACGTTGCTCCTGGCATCTTTATGCCCTTGTCCCACTTATGTCCCTGTCCCACTTATGAAACCTGAACGGAAACCTCTGGAGACTTTGCGCCCCACCCTAGGTTTCCGTGCGGTTCCAGGAGGTTCACGGAGGTTTTTGTCAGTCTCCCTACATGCTTCCACTACCTGCAACCTCCAGCAACCACCTGCAACCTCCGGGAACCGCACGGAAACCTTGGGTGGGGCGCAAAGTCTCCAGAGGTTTCCGTTCAGGTTTCCTAAGTGGGACAGGGGCATTAGTCAGCAACTCTACCGCTGTGACAACGTGCCACCCCAGAAACTATTTATTTCTATGTACTCCGTCCGTTCCTCTCTCAGACCCCTCAAAGCCCAGCACCAGGTCCACCCAGCTTCTCACAGCCATCAACGTCACTGTCACAGCCGTGATATTTGATCGGGTAAACATTTCAAAGGTTCAAAGGTTCAAAGGTTCAAAGGATATTTTATTGGTCACATACACCTAGGTGTAGTGAAATGCTTCTTGCCAATGCAGCACATAAAGAAAGAATACAGACATAACATTAATAAGAGATTTAAACATAAAGAACATCCCCCCACAATGGCTCCCACCATGAGGGAAGGCACAAAGTCCAGTCCCCAACCCCAAAGCCAACAAGGCCGCGCCGGTTGGAGCTCCACAACTGGCGATCTCGTCGCGAGATCCCAGGCTCCCGGTGTAAAGTTCGGCGCCGCTGCCCGCAGCTGGCCGCTCCACAGGCCCGCAGCTCCGCGATGTTGTTCCCGGCAGTCTTCAGCTCACCGGAGCTCCAGCGCGGCGACCCAGGCAAGGCATCGCCCGCTCCACGATAGCGCTCCAGCGCTGTGCCGCTGCCGAAGCCGTGGTTCTGGGCGGTCCCCGTCAGGAAACACCGCTCCAGGCCCGCTGGTAGGCCGCGAGGATGGGTCGAAGCTGCAGCCCGGAGAAAAGCTGCCTCTCCGACCAGGTAGGGACCCTGAAAGGTAGTTTCCCCCTTCCCCCCCCCCCCCCCCCCACCCCCCACATAAAAAAGTCTAGAACTCCAGAAACAAAAACACTTTAACTAACTAAAAATAAAAAAAAGATGAAAAGACAGACAGCTGCTGGCTGAGCAGCCGCGCACAGGTCAGCGCCCCCTGTTGGTCATTTAAAAAAGGGGGAATGAAAGGCTGCACTTAGAATTGTTATGTCATTTGCAATCTATGTTGGAATCAGGCAATTGGGGACAAGTTGGTCGATGTGGGCAAGTGGTGCCGAAGGGCCTGTTTCCACACTCTCTGACACGTGGGCTCTACGAAACCTGATGCTAACATTAAATGTGTACGTTTACATTTTGAAAGGGGTTAACTTTGTGTTTCATGCCCTCATGTGGCCTCCCACAGGTACATGGGGTGGTGAACGATACCATTGCCTTTGTCAAAAACATCATCGAGACTGAAATCAACAGCGCCACGGACAATCCAGTATCCTTTGTCAGCTTCCCCTGAGACCACGGCACTCCTCACCTCCCTGTGACCAAGTGATTGTAACTTGGACAAGAAGTGCAGAGGAGAGAGTCAATACTGCACGGAGTGTGCATGGACATAAAGGATAGAAATGGCTACAGTGGCACTTGATATCGCCCACTCAAACAGTTATTTAACTGGCCACTGAACTAAGTAAAGGAGTCATAAGGTCATAAAGGGCCTGTCGCACTTGGGCGACATTTTCGGTGACAGCCTTAAAAGAGGTTGGCGCGGCGTGGTCGCAGCATGACGCGGAGTGATGTAGGGTGATGCGTGTAATGATGCGCGGTGTCTCCTTGCCGCCGCTGGATTTAGGAATGTTCAAAATCTTTCCGCGACACCTGCGTGTCTTATCATGACGTACGCTGACGTACGCTGATGTCCTGCAGGTGACCCATGGTGACGCTAGGTCATGACCTCGGCTAATTCATTTTGCGACAGCCTGCGCCATCATGCGCCAACCTGTTGTCCTCAGATGTCGTAGACAGTGACGCAGCAGGTCGCATCTTGCCGTGTCGTGTCGCGGGCGGACGTATGTTGACTTCGGCTGTCGCAGTTTGACGTCTGTGCAGTCGCAGGATGACGTAGGCGGTGTCATTGGCTGTCGTATGTTGTCGCCATTGAAGTTACGACGTCGGCTGACGCAGATTGCCGCAGCTTGATGTCATCTGTGTCGTAGCCTGGCGTAGATGTCGTACAACTTGACTGTTTATCGGCGACTGTGGCCTCAGTCACTGGCGGACGCAGTCGCCTTTTTAAAAAAATCATAAAGTGGGACAGGCCCTTAAGTGATAAGAGTAGAATTAGGTCATTCGGCCCATCAAATCTACTCTGTCATTCAATGATGGCTGATCTATCTCTCTCTCCTATCTACTCCCCATAACCCCTGACACCCGTACTAATCAATAATCTATTTGTCTCAGCCTTTAAAATATCCACTGACATGGCCTCCACAGTCTTCTGTGGCAATGAATTCCACAGATTCACCACCCTCTGACTAAATAAATTTCTCCTCATCTCCTTCCTTAAAGAACGTCCTTTAATTCTGAGGCTGTGACCTCCAGTCCTAGACTCTCCCTCTAGGGAGAGACTCTGCCTCCAAGGTGTTGGACACAGAGCTAGTGATGCTGCCATCCATCTGATGCCATGGTGAACAGTGGAGGTTCTGCATTTGATGTTACAGAAGCACTGTAAACCGTGGAGATGTTGCCCATGCAGCCACACTGGTGAGTAGGGAGATAGGGTGACAGGTTGCAATCACTGAAACCTCTGGAAGAAGTTTTATTCAGGGCAATATTAAATCAGCATTTCATTCTGGTGCAGACCAGAACTACCTGTGTAGTTTGGGTTCCAGTTTGTTAACCTCTGTAGATGTCACTATCTCTGGTCATAGACCTTAACTCAGAGTTGAGATGGTGTTTGCAGAACGAGGAGAGACCATTTCTGGAGGAAACTTTCATGGAGAATATCCTGCAAAAGTAAGTGTTCTTTTTCGTTAAAATATTTACAGTTCAGATGAGAGGTTACAAGATAAGTTCATAAGTTCTAGGAGTAGACATAGGCCACTCGGCCCATCAAGTTTACGCTCTTCTACTCTCCCTCTCAACCTCATTCTCCTGCCTTCTCCCCATAAATCCTGACACCCGTACTAATCAATCTCCACCTTAAAAATATCCATTGACTTGGCCTCCACAGCCATCAGTGGCAATGAATTCCACAGATTCACCATCCTCTGGCTAAAGAAATTCCTCCTAATCGTTCCAAAGGAGATGAGTTGTTGGAAGCTGGGTTATTTGGATGAAATAATGGGGAGGTAGATACAGGCAGCATCTCTGGACAGAAGGACTGAGTGACTTTTCGAGTCGAGATTCTTCTTCAGACTGAGAATCAAGGGAGAGGGAAACGAGAGATATGAAAGGGGGATGTATGGAGAGTAAAATTTAATCCGGAGGTTAGTCAGACTGTTCAGAGAACTAAGATGGTGGAGGGATGAAGAGAGAGGGGAAGCAAAGGTTACTTGAAGTTAGAGAAGTCAATATTCATACCCCTGGGTTGCAAGCTGTCCAAGCGAAATATGATGTGCTGGTCCTCCAATTTGAGTTGGGCCTCACATTTCTATGTGGAATGTTTACATGGCAACACTAGTTCAGTGATGTAGAGGCACAGGGAACTGGCTCGGTGGGCTGAAGGGCCTGTTTCCATGCTGTATCTCTAAAAGTATAAAGTCTGAAAAGATGCTGCCTGACCCGCTGTGTTCCCCCAGTACTTTGTGTTCTGACCAGTGTGGTGATAACGTTTTTTGTGTTTACGCAGGCCCTTGACTATCTGGCCATCGCTGTCCATGAATTGGCTGCTATCAGCGAGAGGCGCATCGAGAGGCTGTGTAACCCATCCCTGAGTGAACTGCCTGCCTTCCTGGTCAACGAAGGCGGCCTCAACTCCGGCTTCATGATCGCTCACTGCTCAGCAGCTGCCCTGGGTGAGTCACGGCCTGACCTTCAATAAGCCCAGCGCTGCCTGCCACCACAGTGGAGAAAGCAGCATGGTGTGTGTATATGTGTATGTGTGTATATATATGTGTATATACACACATACACACACACATGCACACACACACACACACACATATATATATATATTTATATGTGTTTGTATAGATATTTAAATATATATACATGTGTGTGTATATTTGTATATATATATGTGTTTATATACATATATCTGTATATACACATACAATATATATAGATATATGTAGTGTGTATGTGTGTGTGTGTATGTGTGTTTATATATATCTATATTACTAAAAGTCTGATCTTGACCGCTTTTGGCTCGCTGTGGTGTGATTTCTGAGAGAACGCTGCCACCTACGGCCGTCATTTTTGGCCACCTCGCGCAGAGCCCCCCTCCGCCTTCCGGGACCAGAGGATTTTTCCCATCGATGAAAAATCAGAGATATATTCATGTTTTAAAAAAATTCCCCATTCTCTCTGCTGTCCCCACTGGTGGCAGGGGGGAGGGACTATAAAACCCGGAAGTGTAGTCCCTCACTCAGTCTCTGCCAGACCCAGGAAGCGAGTGGGTCACGGCTCTCTGGGCTGCGAATAACACTGAACGCACGTCTACTCCACGCTGAGTCCCCTCGATGCGGCTGTAAGATGGCTGCTGCCCAATTGTTTGCCTCGCCTTTTTAACAAGTTTGTGTTCACAAAATGAATTTTGGTTGTCGGGTGGCTGCTGCCCAATTGTTTGCCTCACCTTTTTAACAAGTTTGTGTTCACGAAATGAATTTTGGTTGTCGGGAGGCTGCAGCCAAATTGTTTGCCTTGGCTTGGCTTTTAAAATCGTTGCAAAAGTTGGCTGCCAGCCCAAGAATCCTTCGGCCCACAATGTCTATACTAGCACTCTGGAAACCAGTACCTTCAGCCTGCAACACCCATACTAGCGCAACAGACAGCCCCCCCCCCGCCCCCCCCCACTGGTGAGCAATATTAGAATTGGTGGAGAGGTGGAATATTGCGTTGGTGGCCAGCCCTCCTGTGTGATGCTGGGACCCAATGGGTCCCACTTAGTCTAGTATATATATATATATAGGTGTGTGTGTGTGTGTGTGTTTATATAGATATATATATGTGAGGCAGCATCTCTGGAGAGAAGAAATGGGCAACGTTTCAGGTCAAGACCCTTCTTACACATATATGTAAATATACATATATGTGTGTGTGTGTGTGTGTCTTTTTACGTAGGGTGGCACTGCTGGTAGAGCTGTTGTCTTATATCGCCAGACTCAGGTTCGATCCTGGCCTGGGAGCTATCAGTGTGGAGTTTGCACGTTCTCCCTGTGACCGCATAGGTTTCTCCCGGGTGCTCCCACATCCCAATGACGTACAGGTCTCTAGGTTACTAGGCCTCTCTAAATTGCCCCAGTGTGTCGGGAGTAGAGGCGAAAGTGGGATAACAGTGAAATATTGTGAAAGGGTGATCGACGGTCGGCATGTGACAAAGGGCCTGTTTCAATGCTGTATCTTTCAAAACTTCAATAAATAACTAACGGGTCACGATTACTTGACCATCAGCAGGAAGTAGAGGCTTTAGAGCTGGCTCGACCCGACAAGTGTGACATGATGCATTTTGGGAAGGCAAACCAGGGTGGTTGGTCACAGTGAAAGGGAGTGCTGCTGTCCAGCAGCGTGGTACATGGTACATGGTACATGGCACATGGCACATGGTGCATGGCACATGGTGCATGGCACATGGTACATGGTACATGGTACATGGCACATGGCACATGGTGCATGGTACATGGCACATGGTACATGGCACATGGTACATGGCACATGGTACAAGCCCATAAGTCCCTGGATGTGTCAGTACAGGTGGACACAGTGATGAAGAAGACAAATGGATGGTTGCCCACATCAGAGCTGCCACATCATCTTACTTTATTAGAGATTGGCACGATGGGGCCGCACGGTGGCGCAGTGGTAGAGTTGCTGCCGTACAGCGCCAGAGACCCGGGTTCAATCCTGACTATGGGTGCTGTCTGTACAGAGTTTGTACGTTCTCCCCGTGACCTGTGTGGGGTTTCTCCATGAGCTGTGGTTTCCTCCCACACTCCAAAGACGTACAAATTGTAAATTGTGTAGGATAGTGTTAGTGTGCACGGCAGTGGGGCAGCATAGTGAGGGGATATAGTGGGACACAGTGGTGGGGCACGGCGGGGCAAGGTGGGGGAGCACGGTGGGGGGGCAAGGTGGTGGGGCATGTTGGTGGGGGGGCATGGTGGGGCATGGTGGGGGGGCATGTTGGTGGTGGGGCATGGTGGGAAGTCATGTTGGTGGTGGGGCATGGTGTGGGGCATGGTGGGGAGGCATGTTGGTGGTGGGGCATGGTGGGGGGGGCATGGTGGGGGGGCGCATGGTGGGGGGGGCATGGTGGGGGGGGCATGGTGGGGGGGCGCATGGTGGGGGGGCATGTTGGTGGGGGGCATGGTGGGGCATGGTGGGGAGGCATGTTGGTGGTGGGGCATGGTGGGGCATGGTAGGGAGGCATGTTGGTGGGGTGGCATGGTGGGGAGGCATGTTGGTGGTGGGGCATGGTGGGGCATGGTGGGGAGGCATGTTGGTGGTGGGGCATGGTGGGGGGGCATGTTGGTGGTGGGGCATGGTGGGGGGGGGCATGGTGGGGGGGCATGTTGGTGGGGGGCATGGTGGGGAGGCATGTTGGTGGTGGGGCATGGTGGGGAGGCATGTTGGTGGTGGGGCATGGTGGGGCATGGTGGGGGGGCATGTTGGTGGTGGGGCATGGTGGGGCATGGTAGGGAGGCATGTTGGTGGGGTGGCATGGTGGGGAGGCATGTTGGTGGTGGGGCATGGTGGGGAAGCATGTTGGTGGTGGGGCATGGTGGGGGGGCATGTTGGTGGGGGGGCATGGTGGGGCATGGTGGGGAGGCATGTTGGTGGTGGGGCATGGTGGGGGGGCATGTTGGTGGGGGGGCATGGTGGGGGGCATGGTGGGGGGGCATGTTGGTGGTGGGGCATGGTAGGGAGGCATGTTGGTGGGGTGGCATGGTGGGGAGGCATGTTGGTGGTGGGGCATGGTGGGGGGGCATGTTGGTGGGGGGGCATGGTGGGGGGCATGGTGGGGAGGCATGTTGGTGGTGGGGCATGGTGGTGGGGCATGGTGGGGGGCATGGTGGGGCATGGTGGGGAGGCATGTTGGTGGGGGGGGCATGGTGGGGAGGCATGTTGGTGGGGTGACATGGGGGGGCATGGTGGGGGGGCATGTTGGCGGTGGGGCATGGTGGGGGGGGCATGGTGGTGGGGTGGCATGGGGGGGCATGTCGGGGCATGGTGGGGAGGCATGTTGGTGGTGGGGCATGGTGGGGGGACATGTTGGTGGGGGGGGGCATGGTGGGGCATGGTGGGGAGGCATGTTGGTGGTGGGGGCATGGTGGGGCATGGTGGTGGGGCATGGTGGTGGGGCATGGTGGGGAGGCATGTTGGTGGTGGGGCATGATGGTGGGGCATGGTGGGGAGGCATGTTGGTGGTGGGGCATGGTGGGGGGGCATGTTGGTGGGGGGGCATGGTGGGGAGGCATGTTGGTGGGGGGGCATGGTGGGGAGGCATGTTGGTGGTGGGGCATGGTGGTGGGGCATGGTGGGGGGCATGGTGGGGCATGGTGGGGAGGCATGTTGGTGGGGTGGCATGGTGGGGCATGGTGGGGGGGCATGTTGGTGGTGGGGCATGGTGGGGGGGCATGGTGGGGGGGCATGGTGGGGCATGGTGGGGGGGCATGTCGGGGCATGGTGGGGAGGCATGTTGGTGGTGGGGCATGGTGGGGGGGGCATGGTGGGGGGGGCATGGTGGGGCATGGTGGGGAGGCATGTTGGTGGTGGGGCATGGTGGGGAGGCATGTTGGTGGGGTGGCATGGGGGGGCATGTCGGGGCATGGTGGGGAGGCATGTTGGTGGTGGGGCATGGTGGTGGGGCATGGTGGAGGGGCATGTTGGTGGTGGGGCATGGTGGGGCATGGTGGGGGGGCATGTTGGTGGGGGGGCATGGTGGGGAGGCATGTTGGTGGTGGGGGGCTGGTGGGGCATGGTGGGGGGACATGTGGTGGGGGGGGGCATGGTGGGGCATGGTGGGGAGGCATGTTGGTGGTGGGGCATGGTGGTGGGGCATGGTGGGGAGGCATGGTGGTGGGGCATGGTGGGGAGGCATGTTGGTGGTGGGGCATGATGGTGGGGCATGGTGGGGAGGCATGTTGGTGGTGGGGCATGGTGGGGGGGCATGTTGGTGGGGGTGGCATGGTGGGGAGGCATGTTGGTGGGGGGGCATGGTGGGGGGGGCATGGTGGGAGGCATGTTGGTGGTGGGGCATGGTGGGGCATGGTGGGGAGGCATGTTGGTGGGGTGGCATGGTGGGGCATAGTGGGGGGGCATGTTGGTGGTGGGGCATGGTGGGGGGGGGCATGGTGGGGGGGCATGTTGGTGGGGGGGCATGGTGGGGGGCATGTTGGTGGTGGGGCATGGTGGGGGGGACATGTTGGTGGGGTGGGGCATGGTGGGGAGGCATGTTGGTGGGGGGGCATGGTGAGGCATGGTGGGGAGGCATGTTGGTGGGGTGGCATGGTGGGGCATGGTGGGGAGGCATGTTGGTGGGGGGGCATGGTGGGGAGGCATGTTGGTGGTGGGGCGTGGTGGGGGGACATGTTGGTGGGGTGGGGCATGGTGGGGAGGCATGTTGGTGGGGGGGCATGGTGGGGCATGGTGGTGGGGCATGGTGGTGGGGCATGGTGGGGAGGCATGTTGGTGGGGGGGCATGGTGGGGGGGGCATGTTGGTGGTGGGGCATGGTGGGGGGGCATGTTGGTGGGGGGGCATGGTAGGGAATGGTGGGGAGGCATGTTGGTGGGGGGGCATGGTGGGGGGGCATGTTGGTGGGGGGGGCATGGTGGGGCATGGTGGGGGGGGCATGTTGGTGGTGGGGCATGTTGGTGGGGGGGCATGGTGGGAGGGCATGGTGGGGCATGGTGGGGGGGCATGTTGGTGGGGGGGCATGGTGGTGGGGGGGGCATGGTGGTGGGGGCATGTTGGTGGTGGGGCATGGTGGTGGGGCATGGTGGTGGGGGGGCATGGTGGGGAGGCATGTTGGTGGGGGGGCATGGTGGGGGGGCATGGTGGTGGGGGGGCATGGTGGGGGGGCATGTTGGTGGGGGGTCATGGTGGGGAGGCATGTTGGTGGGGGGGCATGGTGGTGGGGGGGCATGGTGGGGGAGGCATGTTGGTGGTGGTGGGGCATGTTGGTGGGGGGGCATGTTGGTGGGGGGGCATGTTGGTGGGGGGGCATGTTGGTGGGGGGGCATGGTGGGTGCAAGGGGAGAACCTCAGGGAAATGGTTGGATTGGAGCACATCAGTCACCACAACAGATTGGATGGCCCTGGGCGACTACACACCCGGCTCCACAGAGACACCTCACATGGGCTAACTACTCCCCGCACAGCGGCCGGCACAGAAACATGGGGAAAACAAGGTCAATTTTGTAAAGAGTAAGTGAACATTGTTTGCGATGAGATCAGAATAATTTTTTTGTAATAAACTAATGGAACTCCAGTGTGTGACCACCTATCTGAAATAGCTGACAGCACCGAGTATGTTGTAGATTGTTCGTTTTCTCTGTGAACTGTTGATGGACGCGGAGCTGAAAATGGGGGCTAGAGTGCTGTCCTTGCTGTGAAACATGCTCATCGCATTTAGTTTAGTTTAGTTTAGTTCCGTTTAGTTTTGAGATCCCTGCACACTAACACTATCCTACACAATTTACAATTATACCAAACCAATTAACCTACAAACTTTTACTTCTTTGGAGTGTGGGAGGAAACTACAGCTCATGGAAAAAACCCGCGCAGGTCACGGGGAGAATGTACAAAGTCCATACAGACAGCACCCATAGTCAGGATTGAACCTGGATCTCTGGTGCTGTATGGCAGCAACTCTACCGCTGTGCCACCATGCCACCCCCACCATGTTATGGAATGTGTAGTTCCCATTGCAACAAAGCGTTTCGCTGTGCCTTGGTACATGTGACAATAAAGTATCATTGTAAAAATGTGACAAAATACTGCAATGGGGTCCGTGGTTTCGCAGACAAGAAGGGAATGATTTTATTTAGTTCATTGCTACTCCATCCAAGAATTATTTCTGATCATAAGTTCATAAGTTCTAGGAGCAAAATTAGGCCATTTGGCCCATCAAGTCTACTCTGCCATTCAATCATGGCTGATCTATCTTTCTTTCTCAACCCCATTCTCCTGCTTTCTCCTCATAGCCCCTGACACGCGTACTAATCAAGAATCTGTCGATCTCTGCCGTAAAAATATCTATTGACGGCCTCCACTGCCCTCTGCGGCAATGAATTCCCCAGATTCACCACTCTACGGAAGGTTAGAAAGTATTGTTGCTGTTTCTCTTCCATGAACTGTGATCATAAAGTCATAAGGTCATGAGGAATAGGAGTAGTATTAGGCCATTCGGCCCATCAAGTCTACTCTGCCATTCAATCGTGGCTGATCTATCTCTCCCTCCTACCTTCTCCCGATAATGGTCGTGTAGATTACTGTTCCAGTTTGCTGAGTAAGTTGGAAATGTTTTATTGTTAAATCTCCAGTGTCTGAGAACAAGGTTCTGTGCCACCCGTCATCAGTGGACTCGCTGTCCACCAGCGCTGCCACAGAGGACCACGTCTCCATGGGCGGATGGGCTGCCAGGAAAGCACTGAGGGTCATCGAGCACGTCGAACAAGGTCAGACTATGTCCCGGGGACTGAGAGACTCTGATAGTTACCAGGAACAACTTGGAACCTGATTGCAACTAAGGTATGGTGGCACGGTGGCGCAGCGGTAGAGCCACTGCCTTACAGCGGCAGAGACCCGGGTCGATCCCGACTACGGGTGCTTGTCGTACGGAGTTTGTACGTTCTCCCCGTGACCTGCGTGGGTTTTCTCTGATATCTGTGGTTTCCTCCCACACTCCAAAGATGTACAGGTTTGTAGGTTAATTGGCTTGGCGTATGTGTAAATTGTCCCTAGTGTGTGTAGGGTGATGTTAATGTGCGGGGATCACTGGTCAGTGTAGACTCGGTGGGTTGAAGGGCTTGTTTCCGCACTGTCTCTCTAAAACTAAAACTAATTCATGGCACTGAAGATACACCATGAGTCTTTCAGCTTGCCCAGATAGATATAAGAGATCCACTCGCATTGCCTCTAAAGATTAATGGGCCTGTCCCAGTTGGGCGATTTTTTTCAGGCGACTACAGGCGACTAAGCTGTCGCCACATGGTCGTGAGTAGTTGCCCAGAGAGTCGTAGCGCCTTTCTGGTCGCCGCTGGATTTTCATTTTCGGAGACAGTCGGCGACAGTGGGTTTGACGCCAATGAGTGTAGCTTAGCTTCTCCTGACGTAGTTGCTGTTGGAGTTGTCACCAGGTTTACGTAGGTTGTCGCCGGTGCTGACTTCGTTATGTTTTGTTGTTAAGTTAAAATGTTCTATTTCAAACTTTATGTCGAGGGGGGTTCAGTCGCTGTTTTTTTTGCGACTTGCTACAACTATGACAGTCGGCGGCAGTCGCCTGAAAATAGCCTAAGTGGGACAGGCCCATAAGGAGTTCACCTGATGCCCTGGCCACTATTTATCTCTCAATTGACATCACTGGGATTAGATTAAACACTAATTCTCAACACATCTTGAGAACTGGAAGTACAAATTCAAAAATTGGAAGCAACATCAAATTAGGAGCATTGCTGGTATTATAGGAATAGAGGTATCTGAAGATTGTTCTGCTATTCAATGAGATCTTGGTAAATCTGTGTGTAATTTGATGTGCTTCAGGTACATGGATAGGACAGGTTTGGAGGGATGCGGACCAAACGCAGGCAGGTGGGACTAGTGTAGATGGGACATGTTGGGCGGTGTGGGCAAGTTGGGCTGAAGGGCCTGTTTCCATGCTGTATCACTCTAGGACTCTATATGGCCAGAGTGAGGACCACCGTAAATTGGAGGAGCAGCACCTCATATTTTGTTTCGGCAGCCTGCACCCCAGCGGTATGAACATTGACTTCCCTAATTTCAGGTAGTTCTTACTTTCTCCTCCCCTTCTCAGCTCTCCCTCAGCCCTCTGGCTCCACCTCTTCCTTTCTTCTTCCCCCCCGCCCCCACCCTCACATCAGTCTGAAGAAGGGTTTCAGCCCGAAACGTTGCCTATTTCCTTCGCTCCATAGATGCTGCCTCACCCGCTGAGTTTCTCCAGCATTTTTGTCTACCTAGGACTATAACCCAGCTTTCTCACGCGACCTCTTCATACCTGTGATTCTTAAACAATTCTCAATTTTAGTATTATCGAATGTTCTGGCATTAAGAGTCAAGGTAGTCAAGAGTGTTTAATTTTCATTTGCACCAGGACCCGAACAATGAAATTATTTCCCCCTGTAGCTTTACAAGCACATAGAAACATAGAAACATAGAAAATAGGTGCAGTAGTAGGCCAATCGGCCCCTCGAGACAGTACATTAACATAGAACAAATAACTATACATTAGACTATCACAAATCAATTATCAGTCATGTGCAGGAAGGAACTGCAGATGCTGGTTTACACCGAAGATAGACACAAAATGTTGGAGTAACTCAGCGGGACAGGCAGTATCTCAGGAGAACATGGATAGATGATGTTTTGGGTCAGAGTTATGAAAAGAACAAATCAAAGCCAGCAAGGATGATCAAGGAAAGGTGGAGCCCACAATGGTTCATTGTTGGAAGGTGATAACGAGTGACACAAACAGAAACTAATATGACATCTAGGGTGGGGGAGGGATGGAGATAGAGGGGATGCAAGGGTTACTCGAAATTAGAGAGATCAATATTCATACCGCGGGGGTGTAAGCTGCCCAAGCAAAATATGAGGTGCAGTTCCTCCAATTTGTGTGTGGCCTCACTTGACAGTGGAGGAGGCCCAGGACAGAAATGTCAGTGTGGGAATGGGAGGGGGAGTCAAAGTGTTTGGCAACTGGGAGATCGCGTAGGCCAAGGCAGATTGAGCACCAATAATGGTTCTTTATGAAGTATTTATTCTTTGTTCTCCTTGAAGAAAGTTTAGCATGGAGGGAGGACAAGGCATTCCATGGTTTAGTTTGGTTTACAGATGCAGCATGGAAACAGGCCCTTCTGCCCATCCAGTCTGTGTTGACCAGCAATCCCCGCACACTAACACTATCCCACACACAACTTACCAAAGCCAATTAACCTATAAACGTGCATGCCTTTGGAGTGTGGGAGGAAACTCGAACACCTGGAGAAAACCCATGCAGGTCCCGGGGAAAACGTACAAACTTCAAACAGACAGCACCCGTAGTCAGGATTGAACCTGGGTCTCTGGCGCTGTGAAGCAGCGACTCTACCGCTGCGCCACCTTGTTGCCCTTGGGAGATTACAATGGGATGCCGCGGGAGAGGTTATATTTTATCGAGACCATGCTGTGCCGTTAGGAAGTTGCATGACAGTGATCTACAGTTTACCAACATGCTCATTTATTTAATTAATGATATGAATGGGTGTCAGGGATTACGGGGAGAAGGCAGGAGAATGGGGTTGAGAGGGAAAGATAGATCAGCCATGGTTGAATGACGGCGTAGACTTGATGGACCGAATGGCCTAATTCTGCTGTGATCACTTATGAACATGAGTTCACCACAAATTGTGTACTTTGGACATGTATCGCTCTTGCTTGTTATTCTCCATTTTGATTGAGTGCTTCTGTTTCATTCAGTGCTCAGCATAGAACTGCTGGCCGCTTGTCAAGGCATCGAGTTTTTACGCCCACTCCGGACAACAACACCTCTGGAGAAGGTCTACGATCTGGTTCGCACGATAGTGAGGTACGTTCGATGTCCTTGGCTCGCGTTTGAGCGCGGACTGCCCAACATGCTTCCACTCAAGTTAGGCACAAAGTGCTGGAGTAACTCAGCGGGTCAGGCAGCATCTGTGGAGAAAAGGAATGGGTGACGTTTCGGTTCGAGACCCTTCATCAGACTGAGAGTGGTCTATCCCAATGTTTAAGAAACAGTTAGACACGTACATGGATGGGACGGTTTGGAAGGATGTGGGCCAAACGCGGCAGGTGGGACTGGTGTAGATGGGACATGTTGGGCGGTGTGGGCAAGTTGGGCCGAAGGGCCTGTTTCCACGCTGTATCACTCTATGACTCTATAATGAAAGCAGTCACTGAATACATCAGTAATAGGGCTGCATGGTCGCACAGCAATAAAGTTACTGCCCTACAGCTCCAGAGACCCGGGTCGATCCTGATTATTCTCTCCAGAGATGCTGCCTGACACGCTGAGTTACTCCAGCGTTTTATGTCTATCTTCGGTGTAAACTGGCATCTGCAGTTCCTTCCTACTGCAGGAATGGTTCCACTCAAGTTGGTTCAAGTTTTGTTACTCTTCTGTTTTCCAGGCCTTGGATTAAAGACCGATTCATGGCACCGGACATCGATGCTGTCCATCAGTTGTTAATGGAGAAGAAGGCAAGTTGGTGCTTCCCAGGGTTTATGCAGGATACAGACATTAACAACGGACTTTGTTTCAGGCATGAAACCTCTTGGATCACCTGAGCCGCTGAGTTACTCCAGCACTCAGTGCTTGTTATAGAGTCATAGTGAAACAATGTGGAAATAGGCCCATTGGCCTAACTTCCCACACAACAACACATCCCATCTACATTAGTCCCATCTGCCTACGTTTGGTCCACATCCCTCTAAACCTATCCTATCCATGTACCTGTCTAAATCTTTCTTAAACATATAGTACCTGCCTCAACTACCTCCTCTGGCAGCTCGTTCCGTACACCCACCATTCCTCTCAGGTTTCTAATAAATCTTTCCCCCTTCACCTATGTCCTCTATCCTCTGGTTCTCGATTCCCCTACTCTGGGCAAGAGACTCAGTGTGTTTACCCGATCTATTCCTCTCACAATTTTGTACACTTCTATAAGATCGCCCCTCATCCACCTGCGCTCCAAGGAATAGAGTCCCAGTCGACTCAACCTCTCCCTATAGCTCAGACCCTCTAGTCCTGGCAACATCTTCGTAAATCTTCTCTGCGCCCTTTCCAGCTTGACATCTTTCCTATAACATGGTGCCCAAAACTGAACACAATACTGTAAATGCGGCCTCACAAACATCTTATATAACTGCAACATGACCTCCCAACTTCTATACTCAATACTCTGATTGATGAAGGCCAAGCTGCCAAAGGCCTTTCTGACCACGGTGCATACTGGACTATTGCAATTACTTAGCAATTTTTTTATTTAATAATTGTGAATGAAGTATTTTTTAATTAATTTTAACCATCTGAGTTGGTTTTAATCCCATTTTGAACGTAAATAAGTTATTGCAGCATTTGGCCCATTCAGTCCATACGGATTCCCAATCCAGTTAGTCCCAATCCTCCCTCCATCCACACTGCCACATGTGGACCCAGTCACCCTCATAAATTCACCCGCTTCTCCGGGACCAACCATATTGAAGCAACAACCAAGAAAGTACACCAATGTCTCGACTTCCGTAAAATGCTTAGGAAGTTCGGCAGAAGTCTCACCAACTTCTACAGATGCGCCGTGGAAAGCATTTTATCGGGATGCATCACAGCTTGGTTTGGGAACAGCTCCATCCAAGACCGCGAGAAATAGCAGCGAATTGTGGACGCAGCCCAAACCATCACACAAACCAACCTCCCTTCCATTGACTCCATTTACACCTCACGCAAGGCCAGCAGCATAATCAAGGAACAGTCGCACCCTGGCCACTCCCTCTTCCCCCCCTCTCCCTTCGGGCAAAAGGTATAAAAGTGTGAAAACGCACACCTCCAGATTCGGGGACAGTTTCTTCCCAGCTGTTATCAGGCAACTGAACCATCTACCACATCTAAAGAGCAGCCCTGAACTACTATCTACCTCACTGGTGACCCTCGGACTATCTTTGATCGGACTTTACTGGTGTTATCTTGCACTAAACATTATTCCCTTTATCATGTATCTGTGCACTGTGGACGGCTCGATTGTAATCATGTATTGTCTTTCTGCTGGCTGGTTAGCGCACAACAAAAGCTTTTCACTATACCTCGGTACACGTGACAATAAACTTAATTAGGGTTCAAACCGGGACGGCAAATAAAGAAAATCTCACACAGCAGGGATGAGTTCCTCCAACAAGTCGGTTTATTTCAGTATAAACTGGAGAACATTCCTAAAAAAACTCAGAAATGCAGTGGCATCCCAGAGATCTTACAGCATTATATAGTGTTCAGGTTACAATAGTTACAGATTAGACAATAGACAATAGATAATAGGTGCAGGAGTAGGCCATTCAGCCCTTCAAGCCAGCACCGCCAATCAATGTGATCATGGCTGATCATCCCCAATCAGTACCCCGTTCCTGCCTTCTCCCCATATCCCCTGACTCTGCTATTTTCAAGAGCCCTATCTAGCTCTCTCTTGAAAGCATCCAGAGAACCTGCCTCCACCGCCCTCTGAAGCAGAGAATTCCACAGACTCACCACTCTCTGCAAGAAAAAGTGTTTCCTCGTCTCCGTTCTAAATGGCTTACTCCTCATTCTTAAACTGAGGCCCCTGGTTCTGGACTCCCACAACATCGGGAACATGTTTCCTGCCTCTAGCGTGTCCAAGCCCTTAACAATCTTATATGTTTCATTGAGACACCCTCTCATCCTTCTAAACTCCAGAGTGTACAAGCCCAGCTGCTCCTTTCTCTCAGCATATGGTGTTACAGATTCTACGGTGTCACAACAAATCATCAAGATCCTGTTCTTAATTGGGGATTGTGACTATTAGTTATTGATTTATACCGGACTAACCTGACTACAGTTACCCCAATCCTTGTAGAAAACAACCCCTACTTTGCGAAAACCCTCGCAGGTCACGGGGAGATTGTACAAACTCCGTACAGACAGCACCTGTAGTCAGGATCGAACCTGGGTCTCTGGCCCTGTACGGCACCGCTGCGCCACCGTGCCGCCCAATATTGTGGAAACAGGCCCTTCAGCCACTGAGTGCACGATGATTTACTTATCCTGTGAATGGTCTCATAGTATCACTCACATATATTGCTATCATTGTTTTAATTAACTGCTTGCTGCTGTCTAATCTACTCTAATCACTGCAATTTTTTTCCTAATGACCTTTATGCTGCCTTTAATAAGTTAGCCTAATTGCTGTACAATTGTACGGTCCAGGGGTATGGAAAAATGTCACTGTCACTTGTTGGACTATGACTTCAGGCTGAATCCATGGTTCGTGGCACTCGGGTCAAGATACCCGCCTGATATGGGAGTGATATATCTCGGACTTGCTGCTGAATTGCTGCTCTTGGTGACCGGTGAGTGGTGAATCTGTGGTAATCTACATGTGTACGAAGGGACTGAAGATGCTGGCTTAACCCGAAGATAAACACAAAATGCTGGAGTAACTCAGCTGGACATGCAGCATCTCTGGAGAGAAGGAATGGTCTGAAGAAGGGTCTTGACCCAAAACACATCCATTCCTTCTCTCTGGTGTGATAGTCTGGGCTGCGTCCACAATTCGCCTGTCCCGCTGATTTACTCCATCGTTTTATGTCTATCTTCTGTGGAACTCTTTGCCACAGAAGGCTGTGGAGGTCAAGTCCAATAGTTTTTTTTAAGGCAGAGATAGACCGATTCTTGATTAGTACGGGTGTCAGGGGTTACGGAGAGAAGGCAGGAGAACGTGATTAGGAGGGGGAGATAGATCAGCCATGGTTGAATGGCAGAAGAGGCACAATGGGCCAAATGGCCTAATTCTGTTCACTTATGACCTTATGACCGGCCTCCTTCTCTCCACAGGTCTGGGAGGTGGCCAACCCTTACATCGAGAAGTACCGGCAGGCAAACCTGCCCGAAGAACGGCCCGGCTCTCCGACCGCTTTCACCATGCCCTCTGGTTCCTCCAGCAAGCGATCCCGGAAAGAATAGCACAACAGATTGGCAAACCATCCACAACCCTGGCACCTTCACACAGTTCTGCCACATGTTTTTTAAACAAACTGTGCAGTTCCAAGTTTAAAGATAATACAGGTTGATTGATGGACACTTTAATTCTTACGTACGGTTAAATTGCCAGAATTGCATTATCATTACGTAATGAAACGCTTAAATGATTAAAATGATCAATAATCCTTCTCAGTAACTCTAGTATATTGTCGCAGTTTTGGCACCTGCAATATAACCCATTACATAACTCAGTATTTTTAATAATAAATATTTTAATCCTTACTCCTCTGTCTCTTACTCTGAATTACTTTGTCTTATTATTATGCAGTTCTTACTTGCTTGAAAACTAAGAACTACAGATGCTGGAAGTAGATCATAAAAATAGGTGGCGCAGTGGTAGAGTTGCTGCCTTACAGCGCCGGAGACCCGGGTTCCATCATAACTTCGGGTGCTCTCTGTACAGAGTTTGTACGTTCTCCCCGTGGGTTTTCTAGGGGATTTCTAGTTTCCTCTCACACTCCAAAGACGTACATGTTTGTAGTTTGTTCAAAAGGGAACTGCAGATGCTGGAATATCGAAGGTACACAAAATTGCTGGGGAAACTCAGCGGGTGCAGCAGCATCTATGGAGCGAAGGAAATAGGCGACGTTTCGGGCCGAAACCCTTCTTCAGACTGATGGGGGGTGGGGAAAGAAAGAAGGAAAAAGGGAGGAGGAGGAGGAGCCCGAGGGCGGGCGGATGGGAGGGTGGGAGGAGACAGCTAGAGGGTTAAGGAAGGGGAGGAGACAGCACGGGCTAGCCAAATTGGGAGAATTCAATGTTGATGCCATAAGGACGCAAGGACCCCAGACGGAATATGAGGTGCTGTTCCTCCAATTTCCGCTGTTGCTCACTCTGGCAATGGAGGAGACCCAGGACAGAGAGGTCGGATTGGGAATGGGAAGGGGAGTTGAAGTGCTGAGCCACCGGGAGGTCAGGTAGGTTATTGCGGACTGTGCGGAGGTGTTCGGCGAAACGGTCGCCCAACCTACGCTTGGTCTCACCGATGTAAATCAGCTGACATCTAGAGCAGCGGATGCAGTAGATGAGGTTGGAGGAGATACAGGTGAACCTTTGTCGCACCTGGAACGACTGCTTGGGACCTTGAATGGAGTCGAGGGGGGAGGTGAAGGGACAGGTGTTGCATTTCTTGCGGTTGCAACGGAAAGTGCCCGGGGAGGGGGTGGTGCGGGAGGGAAGGGAAGAATTGACGAGGGAGTTGCGGAGGGAGCGGTCTTTGCGGAAGGCAGACATGGGGGGAGATGGGAAGATGTGGCGAGTGGTGCGGGCACGTTGGAGGTGGCGGAAATGGAAGAGGATTATGTGTTGTATTTGCCGGCTGGTGGGGTGAAAGGTGAGGACCAGAGGGACTCTGCCCTTGTTGCGTGTGCGGGGATGGGGAGAGAGAGCAGTGTTACGGGGTATGGATGAGACCCTGGTGTGAGCCTCATCTATGGTGGCGGAGGGGAATCCCCGTTCCCTGAAGAACGAGGACATTTCCGATGTAGTTTGCACATGTTTGTAGTTTGATTGGCGTCAGTAAAATTGTAAATTGTCCCTGGTGTGTGTAGGATAGTGTTAATGTGCGGGGACTTGGTCGGCCGAAGGGCCTGTTTCCACGCTGTATATCTCAAACTAAACTAAACATGATGCCAAGTTAAATACAATACAATACAATACAATTGTAAACTGATCACATCTGTCTGCACATGATCCATATCCATCCACTTCCTGGACTTCCATGTGTCTGTCTAAAAGTCTCTTAAACACTACTATTTTATCTGGCTCCTCCACCACCCCTGGCAGCCCGTTCCAGGCACTCACCACCCTATGTGTGAAAAACACTTGCCCTTGCCCTGTAGGTCTCTTTCAAACTTTACCCCTATCACCCTAACTTTGTGTAACTTTGTTGGTGCCAAAACCTAGCGACACTTGTGTACTGCCATTCTGCCAAGGTGAGGTCTGCTACATACATGATTTTACCCTTGCTGTATGCAAAAACAAAGCGTTTCACTGTACCTGGGTACATGTGACAACAAACTTTCCACCCTGGCTCGATGGCTCAAATAGGAAACAAAACCAGAAAATACTGGACCACCGGGTCCGCGGCGACCAGCGATCCCTGCACACTAACACTATCCCACACACGCTAGGGACAATTTTTACATTTACCAAGCTAATTTACCTACATACCTGTACGTCTTTGGAGTGTGGGAGGAAACCGGAGCACCCGGAGAAAACCCACGCTGGTCAAGGGAAGGATGTGCAAACTCCGCACAGACAACATCCGTAGTCAGGATTGGAACCCGGGGCTCTAGCGCTGTGAGGCAGAAACTCCACCGCTACGCCACCGCGCCTGTCCCCCACAGCGGCTCCACCAGGCCTATCCCCTCCCCTCCCCCTCCCCCTCTCCTCCCCCTCCCCTCCCAACCACAACCGGTTCCTTCTTTGTTGGTCTCCATTACATCGGAGAAATCAAATGCCAGTTGTATCACTGGATCGGGAGCCTATGTATTGATCCATGGGGCAACCTTGAGCTGTGTGTAGCTTGCTGTCTTAATCCTCCATCCAGTCCCAACTCTGACACATGTGTCTGTAGCTTCCTGCATTACAGTAACAAGTCCTGACCTGATCCATAGTTGCACGGCAAAGAAACAGATCCCTCAGCCCACCATGTCCACAACGATCTTCCAGTAACCATCTGCAATAATCTAATATATCTTTCCCTTTCTCCCATTCCCATGAAGTCACCGCCACATCCTAGCCACCCACAGCTATACACGGAGGAACACCACATTGTTAGTTGATGGAGGAATAAAAGATTACCACTGATGGAATATTTTCATGTTCTCAGAGCAAAATTAGGCCATTCGGCCCATTAAATCTACTCCGCCATTCTGATCTATCTTTCCCTTTCAACTCCATTCTCCTGCCTTCTCCTCATAACCTCTGACACCCACACTAGTCAAGAATCTGTCAATCTCCAACTTTAATATATCCATTGACTTGGCCTCCACAGCCGTCTGTGGCAATAAATTCCACAGATTCACCACCCACTGACTAAAGAAATTTGTCCTCATCTCCTTTCTAAAGGTACACCCTTTTATGTTGAGGCTGTGGCCTCTGGTCCTAGACTCTCCCATTAGTGGAAACATCTTCTCCACATCCTCTCCTTCCAGGCCTTTCACTATTCGGTAAGTTTCAATGAGGTCCCCCCCTCCCCCACCTCATCCTTCTAAACTCAATTTTCATTAATTTGCATATCTTAATCTCCAGAATATTAATAGGAGCAGGTTCTGAGTTCCAATTTTTAAATGAACAGGATTGCAAACTTAATTTCAGCAAATACAGTTTACAGACAAAGCTGGTGGAGCTGCTGCCTCACAGCGCCAGCGACTTTGGTTCGATCCTGATCTCAGATGCTGTCAATGTGGAGTTTGCATGTTCTCCCTGTGTTCTCTCTCCACGTTTGCACTGGTTCCCTCCTAATCCTCTGGTTTCCTCCCACATCCCAAACGGTTGGGTTTTATAGGTCAATAATTGGCCTCTGTAAAATTACTTATAGTGTACAAGGAGTGGATGCGAAAGTGGCATAACATCGGCCGGCACGGTGGTGCAGCGGTAGAGTTGCTGCCTTACAGCGCCCGAGACCCGGGTTCCATCCTGACTATGGGTGCTGGAGGTACGGAGTTTGTACGTTCTCACTGCGACCTGCGTGGGTTTTCTCCGGGAACTCCAGTTTCCCCCCACATCCCAAAGACGTTCAGGTTTGTAGGTTAATTGGCTTGGTATAAATGTAAATTGTCCCTAGTGTGTGTGTAGGATAGTGTTAATGTGCGGGGATCGCTGGTCTGTACGGACTTGGTGGGCTGAAGCGCCTGTTTCCATGCTGTCTTTCTAAAAAATATTAAATCCAACAGAGTTAAGAATCATATTAAGAACCATAGATTAAGAACTAATTGAATGGCTCAATAATGAGCACCTCTGTTGACGCCTGGTTGCAGAAAATGGTATTCCTTCATATTTTCCATCCTTATGACCCAGCATGTTCCACATTCAATGCTGGGAACATTACCTTACAGATCTGATCTGAGGTTCCAACATTGTGAAGCTATTCTGAAGAACATCAAAAGTAATTTGATATAGAGAGGAAAAGTGAATTCCTTGGCCGTTCCTGTCTTCAGCAATGATAGATCGGATGTTCTATACATTCTCCACGTGGCCGCGTGGGTTTTCCCCGAGATCTTCAGTTTCCTCCCATGCTCCAAAGATGTACAGGTTAGTAGGTTAATTGGCTTGGTATAAATGTAAATTGTACCTAGGGTCGTGTTAATGTGCGGGGATCGCTGGTCGGTGCAGACTCGGTGGGCCTGCTCCGCACTGTATCTCTAAACTAAACTAAACTAAACCCAGCATCAACCAACTCATTTGGTGCAGACAGCTGCCATGGTTTGTATGCCAGAGCCTTTCACTCTAGCAGAAGGTCATGAAGATACTGACAGGCAACAGATGATCGACAAGAGCAAACGTTGACCTGTCCACTAGACAAATGCCACCTTCACGTAGAATCACATCGCAAACCACCACATCATTTATTTATTTCAGAGAGCATTTATTTATGGGATATTTTGAAATTATTACCAGGCCCTTAAAGATATGGCAAAATCTGAGTCAATGAATCAATCCATACTTAAGAAAGGATGTACTAGCCCTGGAGGCAGTGCAGCGAAGGTTTACAAGATTAATTCCTGCAATGAGGGGATTGACATATGAGGAAAGGTTAAGTAGGCTGGAACTCTACTCTTTGGAGTTTAGAAGAATGAGAGGCGATCTCATTGAAACATATAAGATCGTGAGGGGCCTTGATCGGGTGGATGCACCGAGGATGTTCCCAATGATCAGGGAAACTAGAACTAGGGGACATAGTTGCAGAATAAGGGGGGGCTCTTTTAAAACTGAGATGAGGAAGAACTTCTTCACCCAGAGGGTGGTTAATTTATGGAATTCACTGCCCCAGGGAGCAGTGGAAGCAGAAACTTTAAATATATTTAAGACTAAAATAGATGGTTTTTTAGCTGCCAAGGGGATAAGGGGCTACGGGGAGAGGGCAGGGATATGGACCTAGGTATGGTTAGTATAGTAAGACCTGAGTGATCTCCTGGACAAGTGTCGATCGCCTGGATTGGGGTCGGAGAGGAATTTCCCGGATTTTTTTCCCGAATTGGACCTGGGTTTTTATCCGGTTTTTTGCCTCCCCCGGGAGATCACGAGGTTCTTGGGGTGGAGAGGGGTGATAGCGGTATAAAGGGGAGGGTAGTGTCTTGTGTTCTGTGTCTTGTGTCTACTGTTTGTGGGTAAGTGTGTCTGTTTAGTGTTCAGCCATGAGCGAATGGCGGTGCGGGCTCGACGGACCTGGTGGTCTACTCTCGCACCTACTTTCTATGTTTCTATGTTTCTATGTTTCTATCATTAAGATATTTTTCACATGATATCTGATTATCCTAGAAGCCATCAATCTTCATCGCCTTCTCTTGTCCATGTTTGTATGAGGGCCATTTTAAACGTGAAACATGGCTGCCAATAACACGGGTGTTCAAATTCATAATCAGTCCTTCAGAATGGTTCGGAGTTCAGGCGAGGATCTGAATATTAATAACCGAGACAACTTAATTTTCGTGTGCAATTTTTCCTTTGGTGATGACATACTTGATTATGTCCCGATGATTTCCAAACTGGTAAATCAAATGCTCCCACCTTTAAAAAAGAGAAAAGCATTTGTTGAAGCATTTGTATACGGCCTCGAATAGGAAAGGATTTTATTTAGATCTTCAATTTCGGAATGTTAAGTTATCTTGAGGATCTTGTAACAAAGAGGAATATAATTTAGCTCGATAATAACAGTATATAAATAATAATATAATAATTATTATTATAATAAATAATTAAATAAATCATCTAGACAAGAAAAACAATGACAATAAAAATTCACTGATTTATCATATGTAACATTTAAAGAAGCACATAAGTTAAACTCTGGGATATGATGGACAGATATCATAAGCTACGACCAGCCTCCAGGAGAGTTTTTGCAATGCCCATTTCTCCAAAGAGTATCGGGACAAGCTTTGGAAAGGAATAACACCTCACTTAAAGACGGCACGGTGGTGCAGCGGTAGAGCTACTGCCTTACAGCGCCAGAGACCTGGGTTTGATCCCAACTACGTGTGGTTGTCTGTACAGAGTTTGTACGTTCCCACCATGACCAGCCTGTGTTTTCTCCAAGATAGAAACATAGAAAATAGGTGCAGGAGGAGGCCATTCGGCCCTTTGAGCCAGCACCGCCATTCATTGTGATCATGGCTGATCGGCCCCAATCAATAACCCGTGCCTGCCTTCTCCCCATATCCCTTGATTCCACCAGCCCCTAGAGCTCTATCTAACTCTCTCTGAAATCCATCCAGTGATTTGGCCTCCACTGCCCTCTGTGGCAGGGAATTCCACAAATTCACAACTCTCTGGGTGAAAAAGTTTTTTCTCACCTCAATTCTTAATGCCCTCCCCTTTATTCTAAGACTGTGGCCCCTGGTTCTGGATCTTCGGTTTCCTCCCACACTCCAAAGACGTACAGATTTGTAGGTTAATTGGCTTGGTATGAATGTAAATTGTCCCTCCTGTGTGTGTGTGGGGAATTTTTTATGTGCAGGGATCGCTGGTCGGTGTAGACTTGGTGGGCCGAAGGGCCTGTTTCTAAATTTCTATGTCTCTAAATTAAACTAAACCAAAGTAAGCTTTAATGAAATGTTTAATTGATGTCGCTGGAGAGGCCATCTTTCGTTCAACCTTGTGAGTGTTCCCTGCATTAACCACATCCTTCAAATAACGTGCCTCTGCAATTTCACAATTCAATGGTGCTTTATCGGTCACATATGCAACCGCACGGTGAAATTCTTTCTGCATATACTACACATGTGTACAGCACAGAAACTGGCCATTCAGTCCAACTAGTCCTGAGAAGATTACGGAGAGTCGGTTTCTCACGGAGGACTCTCTCTAACTTCTACAGGTGCACAGTCGAGAGCATGCTAACCAGTTGTATCGTGGCTTGGTTCGGTAACTTGAGCGCCCTGGAGAGGAAAAGACTACAAAAAGTAGTAAACACTGCCCAGTCCAACCTCGGCTCCGACCTTCCTTCCATCGAGGGGATTTATCGCAGTCGCTGCCTCAAAAAGGCTGGCAGTATCATCAAAGACCCACACCATCCTGGCCACACACTCATCTCCCTGCTACCTTCAGGTAGAAGGTACAGGAGCCTGAAGACTGCAACAACCAGGTTCAGGAATAGCTACTTCCCCACAGCCATCAGGCTATTAAACCTGGCTCAGACAAAACTCTGATTATTAATAACCCATTATCTGTAATTTGCACTACCAGTTTATTTATTCATGTGTGTATATATTTATATTATGGTATATGGACACATTGGTCTGTTTTGTAGTAAATGCCTACTATTTTCTGTGTGCTGAAGCAAAGCAAGAATTTCATTGTCCTATACAGGGACACATGACAATAAACTCACTTGAACTAGTCCCTACTGACCAATTTGCCTAATCGAGCCAGTCCCATTAGCCTGTGCCTGGCCCTTGTCCCTCTAAACCTGGCCTATCCAGTCCCTGTCACCCCTTTCCATTCCCACGCTGGCCTTTCTGTCCCGGGCCTCCTCTATTGCCAGAGTGAAGCTACATACAGACTCCAGCAAAAGCACCTCTCAGGTAGCTTACACCACAATGGTGTGAACATTGAATTATCTAATTTTAGGAAACTACATCCACCCCCTCACCACTTTCTTCCCTCCACACCTCCCCCAGTCTGAAAAAGACCCAATACGTCACCTATTCCATTTTTGTGTCTATCTTCGGTGTAAACCAGCAGCTACAGTTCCTTCCTGCACATTAACCTCAACAGTTCGGTCTTCTATGGACTGTGTCTTAGGTTGCAATACAGACTATGGTTTGTCCATTATTCTGGTTACTACTTATTACAGTTATTAATTTATTGTAATTTATTGATTATTTCAGTTTCAGTTTAGTTCATTGTCACCGAGGTACAGTGAAAAGCTTTTGTTGCATGCTAACCAGTCAGCAGAAAGACAATACATGATTACTATCGTCATTTACACGATAATGGAATAATGTCTAGTGTAAGGTAAAGCCAGTTGTCCGTTCATGGATAGTCCGAGGGACATCAATGAGGTAATTAGCTGTTCAGGACTGCTCTCTAGTTGTATTACGGTACTCTGTGGCAGCCGTTTACTTTCCTCTTCATCGCGTAGACAGCGCTCCTCTGCTGTCCCTGGCCCCCACCTTCGCGATGTGTTTGTGTGTGTGCAGTCGGTAGATGCAGCTTGCGGTTCGGTCGATCCAGCTCGCGGTTTCAATGCGTCCGGTCGACCCAGCTCGAGGCTTTCCAGGCGAGTGCCCTCGAGCTTGAATGGCGAAGGCACTCTTCTGGACTCGGGGACTAGGTCGCCCAAGTGGGACAGGCCCTTTAGGATGATTCAGTTGCCGGTTAACATATATATATTACAGTTTTACAGTATAACAATATATACGTATAACAATAACAACTGTATGACAATATATATAAAGCAGAGATAGATAGATTCTTGATCAGTACGGGTGTCAGGGGTTATGGGGAGAAGGCAGGAGAATAGTGTTAGGAGGAGGGATAGATCAGCCATGATTGAATGGAGGAGTAGACTTGATGGGCCAAAGGGCCTAATTCTGCTCCTATCACTTATGGCCTTATGACCTTATATAAACAATATATTGCAGTGTAACAATTATATATTAAATGTGTGTTATTGCATTTGCAGGTTTGTAAAGTGGCAGCAATATGAATTTCATGGTGGACACAAAATGCTGGAGTAACTCAGCGGGACAGGCAGCATCTCTGGAGAGAAGGACTGGGTGGGTGCTGTTTCCCATTCCTTCTCTCCAGAGATGCTGCCTGTCTCGCTGAGTTACTCCAGCATTTTGTGTCTATCTTCTATACGTCAGTTGTGGGTATATATGCCAATTGAATGGTCTTGTTCTCTTGACCCTTGGATCTTGCCATACCTGGGTGCATTAATGATGATGATGTTGCCTTCCTTGCCCACCTCCAGGGAGCCGTGAGACGTGGACCTTCCAAGTGCGTGGGCGGCATTAATGGTGGCGGCGATGAGGCTCTCAGCCATGCTCATCCTCATGGTGACACACGCCATGTGCATCACCATCGGCTGTGGGCAAAGAGCAGTGCACCAAGCACAGGTTAGAGATACAGCGCGGAAACAGGCCTATGGGCGCCGACCAGCGATCCCCGCACACTAACACTAACCTACACACACCAGAGACAAATTTTACATTTATACCCAGCCAATTGACCTACAAATCTGTACGTTTTTGGAACGTGGGAAGAAACCAAAGCTCCCGGAGAAAACCCACGCAGGTCACGGGGAGAACATACAAACTCAGTACAGACAGCGCCCGTAGTCAGGATCGAACCTGGGTCTCTAGCGCTGTAAGTTAGCCATATGAGACTCTGGAGGCCTTCCGTGATCGCTGGTCGCCGAGGGGGTCGGGTGTGGTGTTGATAAAGTTGATAACTGTTTGATTGATATTTGTAAACTGGCTTGATTTTCAATTTGTTTAAGAAGGAACTGCAGATGCTGGAAAATCGAAGGTAGACAAAAATGCTGGAGAAACTCAGCGGGTGCGGCAGCATCTATGGAACAAAGGAAATAGGCAACGTTTCGGGTCGAAACCCTTCTTCAGACTGAGGAAATTTTCAATTTCCACAGTTTCGATTTTGTTATTACTCTTGTATTTGTGTTTAATTGAATAAAAGTTCTTTGTATTAAAGAAAAAGAATGGGACTGTTGAATCTTAAGTTCATAGTTTTTCTCCCCCAATAAACCACATACAAAAGATGAAAGCATTTGTTCATCTTCTATTCTGTATCTATCTATATATTACTAAAACTCTAATCTTGACCACTTCCTGTCTGCATTGTAATTAAATTTGCATAAAAACGATCCCCCAAAGCGCTACAATTTTTCGCCACCTTGCTCACCATTCTTCTCTGCTGCAAGTCAACTAAGTTTTGTTCCGATCAGTGAAATAGGACAAAAGTTATGAAGGTTTTGAAGGTTCCACCTCCCACACAGCCCCCCACCCCCCCCCCCCCCCCCCCCCCCACCCAGGTGAGGGAGAGATTAGGGGAGGGGAGGAGGAAGGGGAAAGAAGAGGGAGGATGAAGAGGAGGGACTGCTGGGGGATGAGGGGAAATGAGCCGCGCCTGCGCAGTTAGGGCTATGGGTGAGTGGTGGAATATTGCCTGCGTGTGACTGGGACCCACAGGGTCCCATTTAGTCTAGTATTCATTAAATGCATCATTCTATTAATCATGTAAAATCAGTGCAGATCATTCCTTTCTTACTCATCCCAATTTGAATACACACATGACATTGACCATTTGAGGTCAGAGAAGAAAATGTCAGTGTTTTATTAGCTTATTTGATTATTTTTACATTAATTTAGTTTAATTTGGAGACACAATGAGGAAACAGGCCCATCGGCCCACCGAGTGTGCACCAACAGGCGATCCCCACACACTAAATCTATCCTGCACACACTAAGGATAATTTATAATTGACATCTTCCAGAACAGGAGAGGAAATGAATATTATATATGATGTGCTGGCATTCAAGATTCAAGATTCAAGAGAGTTTATTGTCATGTGTCCCAGATCGGACAATGAAATTCTTGCTTTGCTTCAACACAACAGAATATAGTAGGCATAAATAAATATAGAACAGACCAGAACAGATCAGTGTGACCATTTACCAATGAATATATATATATACCCACACATAAATAAGCAGATAAAGTGCAATGGGCTATTAATGATCAGAGTTTTGTTTGAGTTGAGTTTAATAGCCTGATGGCTGTGGGGAAGTAGCTATTCCTGAATCTGGACATTGCAGATTTCAGGCTCCTGTACCTTCTACCTGAAGGCAGCGGGGAGATGAGTGAGTGGCCAAGATGATGTGGATCCTTGATGATGCTGGCAGCCTTTTTGAGGTGTGATGTGTAGGATGCATGGTGGGTTAGCTGGGCTGGTCCTGCCTTTTAACTTTGTGTAGGAAGGAACTGCAAATGCTGGTTTACACTGAAAATAGACACAAAATGCTGGAGTAACTCAGTGGGATAGACAGCATCTCTGGAGTAAAGGAATGGGTGATGATTCGGGTCGAGATCCTTCTTCAGACTGAGACAACACTTTGTATTTGGGTCAATGGTGCAAGACGGCTTCTGGACTTTAATACCAGCTCTAATGTTTTACCCAAGGAATGATTAAATAGTTATTGAGTGATCCATCTTCCTTTCCTCTCTCATCCAAACTGAAGCGACATGGATGACTCAGGCCAGTGGATGAACCGTGACATGCTGACTAAATTGGGCGGCACGGTGGTGCAGCGGTAGAGTTGCTGCCTCACAACACTTGCGGCGCCGGAGACCCGGGTTCGATCCCGACTACGGTTGCTGTCTGGACGGAGTTTGTACGTTCTCCCCATGATCGCCCCATGGTAAATGGTAGGGAATTGAAGAATGCAGGTGAACAGAGGGATCTGGGAATAACTGTGCACAGTTCCCTGAAAGTGGAATCTCATGTAGATAGGGTGGTAAAGAAAGCTTTTGGTGTGCTGGCCTTTATAAATCAGAGCATTGAGTATAGAAGTTGGGATGTAATGTTAAAATTGTACGGCATTGGTGAGGCCAATTCTGCAGTATGGGGTACAATTTTGGTCGCCTAATTATAGGAAGGATGTCAACAAAATAGAGAGAGTACAGAGGAGATTTACTAGAATGTTGCCTGGGTTTCAGCAACTAAGTTATAGAGAAAGGTTGAACAAGTTAGGGCTTTATTCTTTGGAGCGCAGAAGGTTAAGGGGGGACTTGATAGAGGTCTTTAAAATGATGAGAGGGATAGACAGAGTTGACGTGGATAAGCTTTTCCCACTGAGAGTAGGGAAGATTCAAACAAGGGGACATGACTTGAGAATTAAGGGACAGAAGTTTAGGGGTAACTTCTTTACTCAGAGAGTGGTGGCTGTGTGGAATGAGCTTCAAGGGAAGGTGGTGGAGGCAGGTTCGTTTTTATCATTTAAAAATAAATTGGATAGTTATATGGACGGGAAAGGAATGGAGGGTTATGGTCTGAGCGCAGGTATATGGGACTAGGGGAGAATACGTGTTTGGCACGGACTAGAAGGGTCGAGATGGCCTGTTTCCGTGCTGTAATTGTTATATGGTTATATGGTTATCGCGTGGGTTTTCTCTGAGATCTTCAGTTTCCTCCCACACTCCAAAGGCGTACAGGTATGTAGGTAAATTGGCTTGGTAAATGTAAAAATGATCCCTAGTGTATGTAGGATAGTGTTAGTGTGCGGGGATCGCTGGTCGGCGCGGACCCGGTGGGCCAAAGGGCCTGTTTCCGCGCTGTATCTCTAAACTAAATTAGCGTTGGTCATTGACGTTGGTAGGTTCGTTGAGATCTGTCCTCCGTACATTATCTTTTATAGCACAGATATAACTGAATCTTTTACGATAAAATAAATATTCAGTCATTATTTGAGTGTAGTAATTGCCTCAAATTTATTGTTGTCTGGTATTGCTATAACGATAATCTACTGAGTATATTATTTAAACTCTTTCCAAAGTTACATGGATAGGACAGGTTTAGAGGGATATGGGCCAAACCCAGGCAGGTGGGACTAGTGTAGATGGGACATGTTGGCTTGTGTGGGCAAATTAGGCCGAAGAGCCTGTTGCCACCCTGTAAGATTCTATGATTCTATATGTATTGTTAAAGGTTTGTTGAGGCATTTAATTCCCCTTTAAGTAATGGACTTTTCGTTTCAACTACTATTTCGGACTCCTGTGTATACTGAGCAATACAAAGGGACTTGCACAACATGGGGAAATCTTCAGGTAACATTTTAAACCAGGCCCCAAATAATCCCCTAGATGTGTAAGATTCCACCGCATATTTATCTGTATTTTCCCCTCAATTTATGGCACTATATATCAGCGAGACCGAGCGCAGGCTGGGCGATCATTTCGCTGAACACCTCCGCTCAGTCCGCCTTGACCTACCTGATCTCCAGGTTGCTAAACACTTTAACTCCCCCTCCCATTCCCACACTGACCTTTCTGTCCTGGGCCTCCTCCACAGTCAGTGTGAGTGAGGCCCAGCGCAAAATGGAGAAACAACACCTCGTATTTCACTCGGGCAACATACAAACCAGGGGTATGAATATTGATTTCTCTAATTTCAAGTAACAATTGCATACCCCCTCTCTCTGCCTCTCCACATTCATTCTCTCCAGGTTTTTCATTATCTGGTGATTTTCATTGAGGTCCGCCCTCATCCTTCTAAACACCAGCGAGTACAGGCCCAGTGCAATCTTAAATTCACACAGAACAAATTTTGTGCAAATCTAATTACAAGTAGGGAGGGGAGTAAAATCGGGCTGTTTAGACCCTTGTGTTAACTCTGAGGTGGATATGGTCAATGCTAGTTTTGTTAATCCGCAAAAAATAATGATCAAAATATAAAATAGCTTCACTTACCATTGAGAAACAGTGTGCATTCGGGTTGAAGTCACTGCCCAGAGCAACAATCACTCCAGCATCAAGCATATCTCGAGCCCGTGGGGTTTTAAGCCTGAAAATGTATTAAAAATGATTGGCATGTTTGCAGTGTTGGTAGTTTCAAATCATTTATCGGCAAAGGTTCCTGTGACCTTGGTGAAGAGTCACTCTATCCATTAAACCCATCATAGACGGCATTCCATTCACTGGTCACTATCTGGGCCTGTGTAATTAATCTCCTTAAACCTCTGGTCTCACTGCATCTCATTTGTGGTCCTCTGCAACTTCAGTCTGTGGAATTCTCTGCCTCAGAGGGCAGTGGAGGCGGGTTCTCGGGATGCTTTCAAGAGAGAGTTAGATAGGGCTCTTAAAAAATAGCGGAGTCAGGGGATATGGGGAGAAAGCAGGAACGGGGTACAGATTGTGGATGATCAGCCATGATCACATTGAATGGCGGTGCTGGCTCGATGGGCCGAATGGCCTACTCCTGCACCTATGGTCTATTGTTTATTCACTTCTACAAATACTTCTGGTTCCTAGACTTAATGTCCATTGGTGTCTCATTACCTTTTTCTGTCAATCGTGTTGTACATGTCATACATTATATTATATAACTAAATATATAAAAATATAACTATATAACTAAACTTCGGTTAGTTCAGTTTATTGTTACATGTACCGAGGTACAGTGAAAAGCTTTTGCTCTGTGCTAACCAGTCAGCAGAAAGACAATACATGATTACAATCGAGCCATCCACAGGGTACAAATACATAGTCACACAGCGTTGAATCAGGCCCCTTGGCCAAATGTGCCCCCATTGAACAACATGTCCCATCAACACTGGTCCCACCTGCCTACAATTGGCCCGTATCCCTGTAAACATGTCCTATCCATGTACCTGTCTAATTGTTTTAGATGATAAAGGGAATAACCTGAATAACATTTAGTGCAAGATAAAGTCCAGTAAAGTCCAATCAAAGATAGTCTGACAGTCTCCAACGAGGTAGATAGTAGCTCAGGACTGCTCTCTACTTGTTGAGAGGATGGTTTAGTTGTCTGATAACGGCTGTGAAGAAACTGTCCCTGAATCTGGAGATGTGCGTTTTCACACTTCTATACATCTTTGGTACACATGACAATAAACTAAACTGAACTAAAACATAATTTTCATTCATAAGGTAAAGTAAGGTCAGATAACTTCACATAGCCTGGAGAACTGGACTTTAATTCCTTGCTGAATCCTCTGGTTAGAGCTGTGATAATCCCAGCCTCATAAACGGCCTACGCTCACAAAACATGTTTGCCGTTATAACTCATATCGACTGAATGGTTCACCTATAATTCTCTTGGCCTTTATAAAAGTGGAACTGATACCTCTGTGGTGAATCATTACCTCATGTAAACAGAGCCAGATTAAAGGGGACGAACTTCACTGAACCAGAACTGCTTGTTCGTTCATCAGTGAGAAGGCTTGTCTCGTGAGAGGAGCAAAACATTCACTAAACTTTTCCACAGTTGAAGAATATTTTCGTTCTTCTCATTCCATCAAATTGAAATATATAAGTGCATGTTCGTAAGTGATATGAGCAGAATTCGGCCATTCGGCCCATCTAGTCTACTCCGCCATTCAATCATGGCTGATCTATCTCTCCCTCCTAACCCCATTCTCCTGCCTCCTCCCCATAACCTCTGATACCTGTTCTAATCAAGAATCTATCTATCTCTGCCTTTAAAATACCCAGTGACTTGGCCTCCACAGCTGTCTGTGGCAATGAATTCAACAGATTCACCACCCTCTGACTAAAGAAATTCCTCCTCCTCTCCTTACAAAAGAAACATCCTATAATTCTGAGACTATGGCCTCTGGTCCTAGACTCTCCTACTATTGGAAACATCCTCTCCACATCCACTCTATCCGGGCCTTTCACTATTCGGTAAGTCTGTACGGAGTTTGTACCTTCTCCCCGTGACCTGTGTGGGTTTTCTCCGGGTGCTCTGGTTTCCTCCCACACTCCAAAGACATGCATGTTTATAGGTTAATTGGCTTTGGTAAAATTGTAAATTATCCCTAATGTGTGTCGGATAGAGTTAATGTGCGGGGACCGCTGGTTGGCACAGACTCAGTGGGCCGAAGGGCCTGTTTTCGTGCTGTATCTCTAAACTAAACTAAACTAAAAAAAAGTGTCCGACGTAAAGCACAATACCTCAGAATATATGCAGTGGTTGGGAGGAGCACAGCACATGATTTAGCGGTTGCCATGGCTGCAATTCCAGCATCACTCACTTCCTCCAGGTGGCTTATGGCAGCAGCACCAAGTTCAGCGCCGAGCTGTAGAGTAAAAGAGATTTATCGTCAGGGGCACTGACAGGTAATCCTTGCACTGGAATGCCCACGTCCCGTCCACAGTGCTATGATTCACTCCAAGATACAAGATGCATTTATTTGTGACATGTGCCAGTTGGCACAGTGAAATGTGATCACCATACAGTCATACAAATAAAATAAAGAGCACAACACACGATAGAGTTCAACATAAAACATCCCCACACAGCAGAATCAAACGTTTCCCACTGTGAGGGATGGCACCAAAGTCAGTCTCTTCCTCCGATGTTCACCCGTGGTCGGGGCCTCTGGAGCCCTCCGCAGTCGCCGCTACGGGCAGCCCGCTGCTCAGGCCCACTCGCTGGGATGTTGGAACTCCGACGTCAGAACGGGAGGCCAACCTCAGCGGCTTGGAACTCCGAATCGGCCGCTTACCTATAGGGCCACGATAGTAAGTAACTTGCAATAGTAAGTAAATAAATAGTAATAGTACCAATAATTGTAGGCGCATAGTGGCGCAGCGGTAGACTTGCTGCCTTACAGCGCTTACAGTACTCCCAAACACCCTTATATATGCACTTATTCATCCTCAAAAAAGTGGATATCTTTGCATTTATCAAAATTAAATTCCACATGCCATAGTTCTGCCCATATTACCAACTGATCACTATCATCCTGTAGCCCACACCTATCCTCCTCACCACCAACTATTTATTTGTCTTGATATTTGTTGTTAGACTTCTGACATTCGCAAATTTCCTGATCCAACCAGCTGAAACAATGTCAAACGGAAGACAAGTCTACACAGTTGCACAGCGGTAGAGTTGCTCCCTTGCAGCGCTTACAACGCCAGAGACCCCGGTTCGATCCCGACTATGGGTGCTTGTCTGTGCGGAGTTTGTAGTTTCTCCAAGATCTCCGGTTTCCTCCGCACTCCAAAAAATTAAGGTTTGAAGTGTAATTGGCTTGGTATAAATGTAGGAATGTGTTAATGAGCGGGGATCGCTAGACGGTGTGGACTAGGTGGGCCGAAGGGCCTGTTTCCGCTCTGTATCTCTAAACTAATAGTTGCGGTATCACAAGGTCAAATGAACATTTGGGCAAACAAGAGACCTCGCCAAGAATGGTGTTCCAGTTCATCATGCTCATCTGTACCTTTACGCTGCTGACATTATATGTTTTCTGCATTATTTACCATTGAAGGGGAACTTTTTCATCTGTATGTTTTATTTCACACTTTACAGATACAAGAAGTGTTCCATTTTATACCTGGGTAACATAAATATAGTGGTGCTGAAGGAAGATCATTACTTGGTTAAAATCCTACTCACAGCTGGCAGAAAGGCCATTACAAGAAACTGGCTTGCAGCAGACACACCCAGACTTAGACAATGGTTAGACATAGCACAGGAAATATTTGTCATGGAAAAAATGACATATTCTCTAAGAGTGAAAGAAGACGTGTTTAACAGAAAATGGGAAAAATGGATTAGGTATAGAAATAAAGATATCAACTCTATAATATTATTGACAATAATGTAAGTTATTGGAAAATGTTTTAATAAGAAAATAGTTCTGTATACTGCATTATTAGTTGTAAACTGAGCCCCTCGCTGTACTGTTGTACGTTTCACTGCATTGTTGTGTGTTTCATTGTTATATTTGTGTTTTATTTGTGTATGCATAAAAGCAATAAAGACTAAAGTGAAAAAAAAAGATATACAGTGTGCAACAGGCCCTTTGGCCCATCGAGTCCGTGCCGACCAGTGAGGTGTATCTCTAAACTAAACTAAAATGCAAGACATTCACAAAACGCTGGAGCAACTCAGCGGGACAGGCAGCATCTCTGGAGAGGAGGAATGACATTTTGAGTCGAGACCCTTCTTCATACAAACTAAAATACAATTAATATTATAACATGGAGATCAAGGCACAGCTCTGCGTTCACCTGCGCTGTCAATATATCCCACTTTACCTCGGCTGCCTGCATTGGATGAAGTTCATCACCATGAAAATTAAGCTGGAGATTTAACTCTTTTCCAGCCTGTAAAATAGTCTTGGTGGCCTCCAGGTCAAAGACTCCTTTCTCACAGAAAACATCGATATTGTCGATGTGAAATTCACCATTCTCCATCATCTCCTTCAGTTTGGGCAGCTGATCATTAACGATTGCATCCACTGCTTCCGCCATCGTCTTGCCTCTGTAGTAAGAGAATCACATTTTCAGCAACTTTATTCTGAGTGCTATATTCCAATATTCATTCAAAGGCATAGACTGTAAAATATTTCAATGTGTGTAGTTTTCAATCATTTTTAAATTCGGTCTTAGAAATAAAATATTTATAAAAATGACTCAAATTGCTTTTTGATGTATGTCATTGATCTGAACTAGAGTATACAGGCCATATTTTTTCATTTTCTTATGGCATAGAAGAACAATATAACCCAGAAATATGTAAGTAATAAAATTGATAACAGGCTTCAGAAATACATAGACTGGTGAAATGGATAGGCACATGAATTACTATCTGAGCTACTATCTACTTCATTGGAAACCCTCGGGATTGAACCAGTGTCTCAGGTGTTGTGAGGCTGTGGATTTACCAGCAAAGATATTATGTTGCTGTTGGACTATCTTTGATCGGAGTTTACTGGCTTTATCTTGCACTAAATGTTATTCACATTATTCCCTTTATCATGTATCTGTACACTGTGGACGGCTCGATTGTAATCATGTGTTGCCTTTCCGCTGGCTGGTCAGCACGCAACAAAAGCTTTCCACTGTACCTCGGCACACGTGACAATAAACTAAACTCAACTCAATTATGCAATGTAAGATGAGGAACAATGGGAGACAATGTAAGTTTAGTTTAGTTTAGAGATACAGTGCGGAAACAGGCCCTTTGGCCCAGCAAGTCCGCACCGACCAGTGATCCCCGCACATCAACACTATCCTACACTAGGGATGATTTTTACATTTATACCAAGCCAATTAACCTACAAACCTGTTTAAGAAGGAACTGCAGATGCGGGAAAATCGAAGGTACACAAAAATGCTGGAGAAACTCAGCGGGTGCAGCAGCATCTATGGAGCGAAGGAAATAGGCAACGTTTCGGGCTGAAACCCGAAACGCTACCTATTTCCTTCGCTCCATAGATGCTGTTGCACCCGCTGAGTTTCTCCAGCATTTTTGTGTACCAACCTACAAACCTGTACGTCTTTGGAGTGTGGGAGGAAACCAAAGTTCACAGAGAAAACCCATGCAGAGGAGAACACAAACTCTGCACCCGTAGCCATGATCGAACCCGGGTCTCTGGCACAGTGAGCGGTGTAAGGCAGCAACTCTACCGCTGCGCCACCGTACCGTCCAAAGGTGAAGGATAGAATCATAACTGCAGCTCAGGACCAAAATGATCTGGAGGGAGAAGACACTCTACCCAAAACGTCACCCATTCCTTCTCTCCAGAGATGCTGCCTCACCCGCTGAGTTACTCCAGCATTTTGTGTCTACCTTTGATTTAAACCAGCATCTGCAGTTCTTTCTTACACATGATGTGGGAGGATATATGAACTCAAATCTAATGATGGTAGCAGGATAAATTGAGAAGGCCGGTAAAAAGTAGGGTTAGAGAGTATAGAGTCAGAGAGTACAGAAGCAAAGAGGTCATACTTGGCTTTAAGGGAGTTCTGGGATACTGCACACAACTCTAAAGACAACACGATATATAATGGATATCAAGGCTGTACAAAAGGTGCAGGTGAGATCTAACAGAACGTTGCCTTAGGTGAGAAATTATACAGAGTGCATGGGAATGTTCTCAAAATCATCAGAGGTTTTGGGCAGAGCGGTAGAGGAAAGAGGAAAATCCCTGCCGGTTTGCTCCTGGGCCTGGCCAAGATGGCCGTTCACGGGTCCATGCAGCGGGTAATCGAGTGTTCTGTCTAGGCCGACTGCCTGCCCCTCTTCTGGGCCTACGTCCGTGCCCGCGTGTCCATGGAGAGGGAGCACACACACGGTGTCCATGAGGGCTCAGGAGGCCTTCCGTGAACGCTGGTTGCCGCGGAGGGTCGAGTGTTTGTAGATAAAGTAGACAATATTTTAATTGGATTCCCACAGCAGCTTGTACTGGAGCCTACCTGGGAGAAGGCAATTCTGGATTTAGTGTTGTGTAATGAACCGGATTTGATAAGGGAACTCAAGGTAAAGGAGCCATGAGAAGGTAGTGACCATAACATGATAAGTTTTCATCTGCAATTTGAGAGGGAGAAGGTAAAATCGGAATTGTCAGTATTGCAGTTGTACAAATAGGACTATGTTGGCGTGCGGGAGGAGCTGGCCAAAGTTGACTGGAAAGGGACCCTAGCAGAGATCACAGTGGAACAACAATGGCAGGTATTTCTGGGGATAATACAGAAGTTGCAGGATCATTTCATTCCAAAGAGGAAGAAAGATTCTAAGGGGAGTAAGAGACGAACGTGGCTGACAAGAGAAGTGAAGGACAGAATAAAAATAAAAGAGAAGATGTATAACACAGCAAAGATGAGCGGGAAGCCAGAGGATTGGGCAACTTTTAAAGATCAACAGAAGGTAACTAAAAAGGCAATACGGGGAGAAAAGATGAAGTATGAAGGTAAGCTAGCCAAGAATATAAAGGAGGATAGTAAAAGCTTCTTTAGGTATGTTAAGAGAAAAAAATAAGTGGGACCCTTGAAGACAGAAACAGGTGAATTTATTATGGGGAACAAGGAAATGGCAGATGAGTTGAACAGGTACTTTGGATCCGTCTTCACTAAGGAGGACACAAACAATCTCCCAGATGTACTAGTGGACAGAGGACCTAGGGTGACGGAGGAACTGAGGGAAATTCACATTAGGCAGGAAATGGTGTTGGGTAGACTGATTGGACTGAAGGCTGATAAATCCCCAGGGCTGGTCTGCATCCCAGGTTACTCAAAGAGGTGGCTCTAGAAATCGTGGGCGCATTGGTGATCATTTTCCAATGTTCTATAGTTTCAGGATCAGTTCCTGTGGATTGGAGGGTAGCTAATGTTATCCCACTTTTCAAGAAAGGAGGGAGAGAGAAAGCAGGAAATTATAGACCAGTTAGCCTCATATCGGTGGTGGGGAAGATGCTGGAGTCAATTATCAAAGATTCATGTGGACAGCAGTAACAGGATCGGTCCAAATCAGCATGGATTTACGAAGGGGAAATCATGCTTGACTAATCTTCTCAAATTTTTTGAGAATGTAACAAGTAAAATGAACAAGGGAGAGCCAGTGAATGTAGTCTACCTGGACTTTCAGAAAGCATTTGACAAGGTCACACATAGGAGATTAGTGGGCAAAATTAGAGCACATGGTTTGTGGGTTGGGTATTGATATGGATAGAGAAGTGGTTGGCAGACAGGAAACAAAGAGTAGGGATTAACGGGTCTCTTTCAGAATGGCAGGCAGTGACAAGTGAAGTGCCACAAGGCTCGGTGCTGGGACCGCAGGTATTTACAATATAAATCAATGATTTAGATGAAGGAATTAAAAGTAGCATTAGCAGATTTGCAGATGACACAAAGCTGGGTGGCTGTGTGAACTGTGAGGAGGATGTTATGAGGATGCAAAGTGACTTAGACAGGTTGGGTGAATGGGCAGATGCATGGCAGATGCAGTATAATGTGAATAAATGTGAGGTTATCCACTTTGGAGGCAAGAACGGGAAGGCAGATTAGTATCTGAATGGTGTCAGTTTAGGAAAAGGGGAAGTACAACAAGACCTGGGTGTCCTAGTACACCAGTCACTGAAAGTAAGCATGCAGGTACAACAGGCAGTGAAGAAAGCTAATGACATGTTGGCCTTCATAACAAGAGGAGTTGAGTATAGGAGCAAATAGGTCTTTCTGCAGTTGTACAGGGCCCTGGTGAGTCCACACCTGGAGTATTGTGTGCAGTTTTGGTCTCCTAATTTGAGGAAGGATATTCTTACTATTGAGGGAGTGCAGCGTAGATTCACGAGGTTAATTCCCGGGATGACGGGACTGTCATATGATGAAAGAATGGAGCGACTGGGCTTGTATTCATTAGAATTTAGAAGGATGAGAGGTCATCTTTTAGAAACATATAAAATTATTAAGGGATTGGGCACTCTAGATGCAGGAAACATGCTTGCGATGTTGGGGAGTCCAGAACCAGGGGCCACAGTTTAAGAATAAGGGGTAGGCCATTTTGAACAGAGGTGAGGAAAAACCTTTTCACACAGACTTGTGAATTTGTGGAATTCTCTGCCTCAGAGGGCGGTGGAGGCCAATTGACTGGCTGCATTGGGGGGATTCACTGGACCACCGGGGGTGCCGTGGCCAGTGACCCTGGGTGGGCGGAGGGACCAAACTGTCCCAACTCTGCTGCAGCTGACGGGGACGTTGCCGGGGTTGTGTCCCCGTGTGTCCGCTGCCCGGAGCTGCCGCCCGCTCCACCCGGTCCCGTGTGTGGCCGCTGCTGACCCACAGCCCGTGACAGTGCGGCTGCACAGGGGGAGACCCTGTGGCCGTGGCCGTGGCCGGACAGCGCTGACCCCGGGGGGAGAGTGGGGGCTGTCCTGAGGGATGCGTTCCTTCAGCCGCTTACACCTTGTTGCTCGGGTTCAGAGCAAAGATACTAGAGCATTTGGTTCAGAGCACTCAGTCACTCTCCACAATTATTTACAGCGCAAAAATTGACCATTTTGGCGTTTTTTAACAGGTAAGAAAGTACGCATTTTGTGTGTTAGCAGTGAATGCCGGAGGCTGCCATGTCCTCCAGAAGGATTGAGCTACTCCGTGCGTCACGTCCTTTGACCCGATGACCTTACATGCAACCCCACTATGGGTGACGTTTTGGGTCGAGACCCTTGTTCACGCTGGGAATCAGGAACTAGAGGACTTGGGTTTAAGGTCATCTCTGCACTTTTTCCACCTTAAAAACCCATAGGAAATAAAACTTAGATGAAGTTGTGTTTTGAACAGTAAATGGTACCTGGGGACAGAATGAGCACCACAGTATGTGGACGAAATGCTGATGCTGAGATCCCTTCGAGCTTGCTCGATCACGCGGAGCATTTTGGCTTCAGTGTCCAGATTCAGACCGTATCCACTCTTACACTCGGCCAGCGTGGTCCCTGCCCTCAGCATGGAGAGCAGCCGCTGCTTCAAGCTGGCTAGCAGCTCTTCCTCTGTAGCCTTCCTGGTGTGTTCCACGGTGAAGTGTATCCCTCCTCCAGCATTGTGGACCTCCATGTACGATGCCCCCGCCAGCTGTAAAAATAAACCCAGACATTCTGCAGCGTTGAGTCCGCACCCGCCCCTGATCAAAGCCAGGGCCAGTTTAGTTTAGTTTATTCTCACGTGTAGCGAGGTATAGTGAAAGACTTTTGTTGTGTGCTAACCAGTCAGTTCATCCAAGTGTTAGTTAGAATTAGAAAATAGACACAAAGTGCTGGAGTAATTCAGCGGATCAGGCAGCATCTCTGGAGAAAAAGGATGGGTGATGTTTCGGATCAGATGCCTTCCCATTCCCGACCTGAATTCATAAGTAGACTTATTTAGTTTGGTTTAGTTTAGTTTAGTTTAGTTTAAAGATGCATTGTGTTCTATGGAATCACAATTCATTTAAAGAGGCCAAATAACCTACACGCCCGAGTGTCTTTGGGATGGGGAGGAAACTGGTGCAGGAACATTTAAATTCTTACTCTCTGCAGTTTTACGGGCTGATTAAATACAACAGCACAACAGATAATGGATGATAAGCAAGGGGTGAAAGGTTGCTATGGGGAGGTGAGAGGGTGGAGATGAGATCACACGTTCTTCTCCAGAGGAGGCCATTGTGTTCTTTGGTGTCCAATTGAGAGAGTCAGCTGACCCATGTTCCTAGTGTTCTCTCCGAGACCCCTCCTCTTCATCCCAAGTCCTTCCCTGTCGATAGCTCTACCCTTCCGCTTGGGCGACCGACTCTTCGAGAGGCCGGGTGCGTGGACCGGACACGGCCTACAGCGGTGGAGGACACCATGGCTACGCTAGGCCAGGCCAACCCTGCAACACCGACCGCCAGGACAACAGACCTTCATGGTCAGATCAAGATCCCGGCACTTACAGCAACTGGGACTTGAAAATGGCACCTAACTGGTGACTCTGTACATTGTCTCAGTGTACGACTGCTATACATTGTACTGTATCTGAGATGCTTATCTAAGATGTATCTAGGTGCTAATGTATCATGATGCTTGTACTGAAGGCAGTGAAGAAAGCGAAAGGTACAGCAGGCAGTGAAGAAAGCGAATGGCATGTTGGCTTTTATAACGAGGAATCGAATATAGGAGCAGAGGTCCTTTTGCAGCTGTACAGAGCCCTAGTGAGATCACACCTGGAGTATTGTGTGCAGTTTTGGTCCCCTAATTTGAGGAAGGACATTCTTGCTATTGAGGGAGTGCAGCATGGGTTTACAATGTTAATTCCTGGGATGGCGGGACTGTCATATGCTGAGAGAATGGAGCAGCTGGGCTTGTACACTCTGGAGTTTAGAAGGATGAGAGGGTATCTCATTGAAACATATAAGATTGTTAAAGGCTTGGACACGCTAGAGGCAGAAAACATGTTACCGGTGTTGCGGGAGTCCAGAGCCAGGGGCCACAGTTTAGGAATAAGGAGTAAGCCATTTAGAACGGAGATGAGGAAACACTTTTTCTCACAGAGAGTGGCGAGTCTGCGGAATTCTCTGCCTCAGAGATCGGTGGAGGCAGGTTCTCTGGATGCTTTCAAGAGAGAGCTAGATAGGGCTCTTAAAAATAGCGGAGTCAGGGGATATGGGGAGAAGGCAGGAACGTAGTACTGATTGGGGATGATCAGCCATGATCACATTGAATGGCGGTGCTGGCTCGAAGGGCCAAACGGCCTACTCCTGCACCTATTGTCTATTGAACTGTGTACAGAAATGAATTTCACTGTTCCTCAGAACATGTGACAAATAAATACTAGACCACACCTCCCCCTCCCAACCCCAACCCCAACCCCGCTCATTGGCTTGGGTTACCTTCATGGCAAATTCATGGACTCGGTCTCCAGCCCAGACCGGGTGTGTGTGTGCATCCACCAGTCCTGGAACAATCAATTTGAGACAGAAGAGAAAGAAAGCTATCAGACTGGGATGCTGTCCGCAACGTAATGGGAAGCACTGGATCGGGGCGTTCATTGAGATACCAACCGGGCAGGACGCACATTCCACTCGCGTCTATTTCTTGGTCAAACTCCACTCCTCGGTACCGGGACTGGATAACATCCGCAGGCCCCACAGCCTCAATCAGCCCATCTCTGTAAGACAGGGACAGAGCCACCTTAGTCCTCAGGAGCAGCGTGTGGCTCTGTGGTGGCTGCCTCCTATGCAGCTGTACAGACAGCAGGACACATCACAGATGGCCACAGGGGGATACCCACAGAACGATCCCACATACAGCCATGTTTAGTGTTGTTTAGTTTAGAGACAGCGCGGAAACAGGCCCTTCAGCCCACCGAGTCCACGTCGACCTGTGATCCCCGCACACTAATACTATCACACACACTAGGGAGAATTGACAATTGTACCAAAGCAAATTAACCTACAAACCTGTACGTCTTTGGAGTTTGGGAGAAAACCGGAGATCCCAGAGAAAACCCACGCAGGTCACGGGGAGAACGCATAAAAAACTCTGTACAGACAGCACCCGTAGTCAGAATCGAACCCGGGTCTCCAGCGCAGTAGCTCTACCGCTGTTTACGAGAATGATCCCAGGAGTGAGTGGGTTCACATATGATGAGCGTTTGACCGCACTGGGCCTGTACTGGCTGGAGTTTAGAAGGATGAGGGGGTACCCCATTGAGACTTACCGAATAGTGAAAGGCCTGGATAGAGTGGATGTGGAGAGGATGTTTCCACTAGTGGAGGAATCTAGGACCAGAGGGCACACCCTCTGAATAAAAGGATGTACCTTCAGGAAGATGAGGAGGAATGTCTTTAGTCAGAGGGTGACGAATCTGTGAAATTCATTGCCTAGGTATGTTGCAAAACTTACCTTCAGCGGGGCTGCAGTTCAGCTGCTGCCCGTGTGCGCGACTTTGGCGCCTTTGAGAGGGGGGCGGGTTTAAAATGCGATTTTTCTGCAGCCTATTCAAATCGATCTCTGTTAGGCTGTTTAGTTACTAAAGAAAAATCACTTCGACTGCCGTTTCATTAAGTTTATTAAAATTAACGCTGGATAATTTAATTATTGGAGTAAATTAAAAATCATCTTCTAAAGCCATGAACGCTGACAACGGGTCAGATCTCACGTAGGGGACAAGGCAAGGTAGGCTGTTAAGATGCGTTTAGTCAAATTTTTAAGTTGCGAGAAGGTAACTTGGAGCCCATCCGAACCGGCAGTATTTTTCATGCCGACATGGGACACAAATTCACTGCAACCGCAACGTTCCAAACCAGCACATTCCACAAAATCTCACTCGCAAGATGATTTAAATGGCCATTAATTTACAGCAATTTAATACTAAATTCCTTCCATTTGGCCTATAAATTAATGACGAATTTAAAAATCATGTTATTTTGTGAATTTTTGTGTGAATATTATTTGGACATTTAGGCTATTTAAAAATGTAAATATTTGCTTAAGAAATTGATAGATGTTTAAATCTAGTAATTGAATTTTAGAATTAGCTACAATTGGATAACTAATTAATTATATGCTTTAATTTCAAGTCATCCAAGTAAGATCATCCGCCGGAAGATCCACTTCCGCCGGAAGATCCACTTCCAGCATCTGCAGTTCCCTTTTGAACAAAAGATTGTTTCATATTTGTTTCAGAATGCTTCAATCTATAATAACTGAAAATTCCTTTCAGTTCTCTTAATTTTTTAATAAAGTTATGGCCATTTGACTGTCCTCGATCACAGCTTTTGTGTTGTCAATGGAAAAGCAATAGGGAACAAGATGTTAATTTCCGAGTATGAAAATGGGCATAACTTTTTTAATACTGAAGATATGAAAGTGAAGTAGGTGTCAAATTAAACTTCTTTTTATGCTTTATCTGATGGGATAAATTGCAGACTTGATTTTTAAAATCTCAAAATTTTGTAACATTGCTACAGAAGACTGTGGAGGCCAAGTCAATTGATATTTTTAAGCGGAGATAGATAGATTATTGATTAGTCTGGGTGTCAGGGGTTATGGGGAGAAGGTAGGAGAATGGGGTTGAGAGTGAAAGATAGATGAGCCATGATGGAATGGCGGAGTAGGCTTGATGGGCCGAATGGCCAATTTCTGCTCCGAGAACTGGTGAACGACTCGGAACATCTGCCGAGCAGGATAGCCTTTCTGTTGCAAAGATCTTTATCCTCCACTGTGGGACAGGGAGAGGTGGAGTGGCTCCGGGGGCGGTCAGAGCTCCGTAGGACAGCGGGAGAGGGGCGGGGAGAGGAGAGCTCACAGACCCGCACCCGGCCCCCAACCCCGGACACTGCTCCAACAGTTCGCTCCAGTCCGAGGAATGGTCTTTTTGCGTTTTACCTTCCGATCACAAGGCTACCGCCAGCAATGAGCGCCACGTCCCGCATGTCACCTCTGGTCAGGTACTGTTCGCCACCCACACAAACCAGGACGAGCTGGGCAGCGTCTCGAACCAGCAGCCCGCTCCGTGTCGGCATCGTCAATGTGTGCCCGCGGGCGGCAACTCACACATACACAGTCCCCGCCACACAACACACACACTGAGCTGTCTGGCACCGCCACACACACACACACACAACACTCACACTGAGCTGCCTGGCACCTCTGGGAACGCCTCTCACACACTCAACACACAGACCTGACTGGCACTCTCTCTCTCTCTCTGTCTGTCTGTCTGTCTGTCTGTCTGTCTGTCTGTCTGTCTGTCTGTCTGTCTGTCTGTCTGTCTGTCTGTCTGTCTGTCTGTCTGTCACTCACTCATACCTGGCTGGTAGTATCTCTCTCACACACACATACACACAAACTACACTGGCAGCGTCACACACACACACACAATACGCACTCACACACACACAACAAACTCACACAACACATACACACGCTCACGCTCACGCTCACACACACACACCTCTCCACTAGCATCCCCTAGCCACAGCAAGTCTTGGTGCTTGTTGGTGAGTTCTGGCATTAAGGTATTTCACCAGACGAGCTGCACAGTCTGCTCAGGGAAACGTGCCACATGGAGTCCTTGTCTTGCAGTGCCTGCAGGCTGTTCCATGCTGACAACTGCCCGATGGACGTGTGGTCGTGTGGTCAAAGATGTTGGTCTGGAAGAAACATAGAAACATAGAAATTAAATGCAGGAGTAGGCCATTCGGCCCTTCGAGCCTGCACCGCCATTCAATATGATCATGGCTGATCATCCAACTCAGTATCCCGTACCTGTCTTCTCTCCATACCCTCTGATCCCCTTAGCCACAAGGGCCACATCTAACTCCCTCTTAAATATAGCCAATGAACTGGCCTCGACTACCCTCTGTGGCAGAGAGTTCCAGAGATTCACCACTCTCTGTGTGAAAAAAGTTCTTCTCATCTCGGTTTTAAAGGATTTCCCCCTTATCCTTAAGGTGTGACCCCTTGTCCTGGACTTCCCCAACATCGGGAGCAATCTTCCTGCATCTAGCCTGTCCAACCCCTTAAGAATTTTGTAAGTTTCTATAAGATCCCCTCTCAATCTCCTAAATTCTAGAGAGTATAAACCAAGTCTATCCAGTCTTTCTTCATAAGACAGTCCTGACATCCCAGGAATCAGTCTGGTGAACCTTCTCTGCACTCCCTCTATGGCAATAATGTCCTTCCTCAGATTTGGAGACCAAAACTGTACGCAATACTCCAGGTGTGGTCTCACCAAGACCCTGTACAACTGCAGTAGAACCTCCCTGCTCCTATACTCAAATCCTTTTGCTATGAAAGCTAACATACCATTCGCTTTCTTCACTGCCTGCTGCACCTGCATGCCCACTTTCAATGACTGGTGTACCATGACACCCAGGCCTCGCTGCATCTCCCCTTTTCCTAGTCGGCCACCATTTAGATAATAGTCTGCTTTCCTGTTTTTGCCACCAAAATGGATAACCTCACATTTATCCACATTATACTGCATCTGCCAAACATTTGCCCACTCACCCAGCCTATCCAAGTCACCTTGCAGTCTCTTAGCATCCTCCTCACAGCTAACACTGCCCCCCAGCTTAGTGTCATCCGCAAACTTGGAGATATTGCCTTCAATTCCCTCATCCAGATCATTAATATATATTGTAAATAGCTGGGGTCCCAGCACTGAGCCTTGCGGTACCCCACTAGTCACTGCCTGCCATTGTGAAAAGGACCCGTTTACTCCTACTCTTTGCTTCCTGTTTGCCAGCCAGTTCTCTATCCACATCAATACTGAACCCCCAATGCCGTGTGCTTTAAGTTTGTAAACTAATCTCTTATGTGGGACCTTGTCGAAAGCCTTCTGGAAGTCCAGATACACCACATCCACTGGTTCTCCCCTATCCACGCTACTAGTTACATCCTCGAAAAATTCTATAAGATTCGTCAGACATGATTTACCTTTTGTAAATCCATGCTGACTTTGTCCAATGATTTCACCACTTTCCAAATGTGCTGCTATCCCATCTTTAATAACTGACTCTAGCAGTTTCCCCACTACCGATGTTAGACTAACTTTTCCACAGACGACAGATGGTGCGGCAATACCCAGCTGACCGGCACATTGCGTGGCATCTGCTCCAGGCCCATCCTTTGCAACACCAGGGACAGGTAGAACCTCAGCAGGTAGTGACACTTAGTGCCCATGTCCTTTGATTCTACCCACACACAGCCTGATGCTGCCACACACGAAGATGGGCGCCAGGGTGAGGGTGACGTTGGGCACGCTTTTGCCAACTTGTGCATGGTGACCCATCAATCCCCGTTCATCTTTGATCTTCAGATGAACTGGAAGACAGCCTGGATGATCCCTGTGCGTAGAAGAGAGGGATGAGCACACTTAGAAACATACAAAATAGGTGCAGGAGTAGGCCATTCAGCCCTTCGAGCCAGCACTGCCATTCAATATGATCATGGCTGATCATATGTCAGTCCCGCCATACCGGGAATTAACCTCGTGAACCTACGCTGCATTCAATTCATAGCAAGAATGTCCTTCCCCAAATTAGGAGACCAAAACAGCACGCAATACTCCAGGTGTGGTCTCACCAGGGCCCAGTACAACTGCAGTAGGACCTCCTTGCTCCTTTACTCCAATCCTCTCGCAACGAAGGCCAACATTCGCTTTCTTCACTGCCTGCTGTACCTGCATGCTTACTTTCAGTGATGATGAACAAGGATACCCAGGTCTCGTTGCATTTCCCCTTTTCCTAATCTGACACCATTCAGATAATAAACTGCCTTCTTGTTCTTGCCACCAAAGTGGATAACCTCATATTTATCCACTTTATACCATGCATCTGCCCACTCACCCAACCTATCCAAGTCATCCTGTAGCCTCATAACATCTTCATCGCAGCTCACACTGCCACCCAGCTTTGTGTCATCTGCAAACTTGGAGATGTTACGTTTAATTCTCTCGTCTAAATCGTTAAAGTACAGTGCCTCACATCTGATGACCACATTTTTTGCCGTTATTGAGAGGAAACGCTGCTTCCACATTATCCAATTTTTTCCTGACTTTGGTTGATCATTCCAGCCAATTCTTGTCATACGCCTTGCCCTGCCCCATCTCAAACCAGATGCCCAGCACCTCCAAGTCAGACCACATGGTGAAGAGGACAGAAGATCTGATGGGCCAGTTGCTGAAGAGTAGGGCCTCGCTCTTCCTGAGGTGAGCCTGGCTCCCAATGCCAACTCAAACTGGTTGCAGATGCTGATCAATCTGCGGACAGGTTGTCGATCTGAGCAAAAGACAGCGATATTATCCTATGCTGCTCCCAATGCATGGTCTTGAGGTTGTCATTACCCTTGTCCCCCATTAATGTCACATTCAGGGGACACTCATCCTTGTATTCCTCTCGTCATCACCTCTTCCCCAGCCAACAACGGGCCATTATGGACTCCACCCTTGCTTGGTCATCTGTTGCCGGCACTGATTTTCTTGCCCCCAGTACTCCAGTCTGCCCCCCTCCACCACCTCTACCTGTCAGTCTGAAGAAGGGTTCTGACCCGAAACATCACCTATTCCTTTTTTCTAGAGATGCTGCCTGACCCTCCGAGTTACTCCAGCATTTTGTGTCTAACATTGAAAGAACTGTTCTCCAATACATTGGCCATGTGAGGCTCAGTGAGAATCCAAAAGTGGCAAATTAGATTTTTGTATTAAAGTGCACAGTCGAGATGTGATCTGCATTCTCAGAGTGAGTGCATTATTCCTGGAGTGTATAGTCTGATTGAATCTCCACTCTGCAATCACTCCAGAAGGAACCTACAGAAATGTTGATAGACACCAAAAGCTGGAGTAACTCAGCGATACTGGAGAGAAGGGTCTCGAGCCGAAACATCACCCATTCTTCTCCAGAGATACTGCCTGTCCCGCTGAGTTACACAAGTGTCTATCAACATTTCTGTAGGTTCCTTCTGGAGGTTCCTTCGGTTTAAAGCAGTACCTGCAGTTCCTTCTTACACATACGGAAATGTCAATTCACTCAATGTCAAAACACATACATTTGTGGTATGAATTTACTTGATGACTACATTTCTCAGCCTACAACCCAGGAGATCAAAAATCCTAAGCCTTTTCTGTCCTTAACAATTATACAATCTAAGCTCTAGACTACAGCTGAAATCAGTGCAGTGAACTTTGGATGCATGTGCCTTTGGAGTGCAACTTTTGCTCAGGAAAGCAAAACTGTACATATCACGCCACCTGCAGGCTCAGTAAGGCTCTACATGATTACAAAGGAAAGTCTGACAGATGCTATAAATATCAGCCGAGACAGTAGCCCTGGAGAGAGAAAAATTATTAATATTTCAGGTCAATGACCTTCCTTCGGAGTGCACCTGACCTTCTTTAGACATTACTTCAGACTTGAGATACAGAACAGAAACAGGCCCTACTGCACATGTCCGTACCGACCAGTGATGTTTCCACGAGTAGTAGCTCTACTCAATAACCAAACGTCTGTAGCCCCCTTTTGCTCTGGTATTTTGTTTAATCGATAATGTTTTATAATTAATGTTTAATGTTTTATGTGTCATTGCTAACTCACTGTATGTCATGTTATCACTTGCGAGTGGAGCACCAAGGCAAATTCCTTGTATGTGAATACTTGACCAATAAACTTATTCATTCATTCATCTTTGGAATGTGGAAGGAAGCCAGAGCTCCTGGAGAAAACCCACGCGGGCAAAGGAGGAACCTACAAACTCCGTACAGACAGCACCCGTGGTCAGGATCAAACCGGCCTCTGGCACTGTAAGGCAACAACTCTACCGCTGCGCCACCGTGCCGCCCACAGATATTACCTGACAGTGATTATTCTTTTCCTTAACAATTTCCTTAACTATTTAATACTTCAACCTTTTTTATTATAAAGGACAAAATATCCCACATATAATCTCTGCCCTTCATTACCAGGATGGCCAAGTCCCTTTGAAATAGTACATCCATTTTTCCCCACCACATTTCCAAGCATTACATCCACCAGTCACGTAGGGCAGCTGTGTCGAAGACCTTTATCTATTTGAAGATAAAGCTTTACTGGCAAATTATTTTGCACAGAACCAGACTCTGAATGTCCCTTGTCTTCCAGTTTTCCTGTTGATCTAGAATGATAAATGGACAAGAGCTTGAACCCAGATGGTCAGCCATAGAAATATCCACATTACAGGTCCCATTTGGAAGGGTTCTAATGTTAGTTGCGGTGACTCCAAGAACGGTGGGATGTGGACTGGGAAAGGAACCCAATGCTCTTTCATCTACAATGTTTAACAAACATTTAGGCAGGTACATAGATGTGAAATGTTTAGAAGGCTACAGGCTAAACAGAACTGGTTCAGATAGACATCTTGCTCGGTATGGACAAGCCATTCTTCTTGCCGTTTTTGACTATTTTAATGAATAACCATTAGTTTGATTTTGTTTTTTCTCTATAAAAAGTATCCTGGAATAATTACATTCACAAATGTGGATGCAAAATGATGAAGGTTATGTCATGGCCAACAAACACGTTTATTTCTATTTGAGCCTTTGATTAACATGTTCATAAGTGATAGCAGCAGAACTAGGCCATTCGGCCCATCAAGTCTACTCCGCCGTTCAATCATGGCTGATCTATCTTTCCCTATTCTGCTGCCTTCTCCCCATAAACTCTGACGCCCGTACTGTAAGTATCTATCTATCTATCTCTCCAATCTCGGCCTTAAAAGCATCCATTGATTTGGCCTCCACAGCCTTCTGTGGCAACTACTAATCATTACTTACTAATTAATCATTCAGAGGTTTTGATTTTCCTTCGTTTTTCCATATTCCGATTCGGAATGGTGGCTCCCTCTAACATCCTGAAAAAACGGTTATCATTTTGATAAGTCACAGATATCTTGTCTGATCTATGAGCATCTCTCTCATGCTCTGTTTTTATGGATATTTTTAGTTACTGGTTAGTTCTATCATCCTGATGTTTTCTTCCAATTTTCTCATTTTGTCCATGTCAGAACCTACCTGACATGCATATTAAAGTTCTGAAGGAGGGTCTCGACCCAAAACATCACCCATTCCTTTTCTCCAGAGATGCTGCCCGTACCGTTGAGTTACTACAGCTTTTTGTGTCTATCTTCAGTTTAAAGCAGCATCTGCAGTTCCTTCCAACATGCAAATTAGTGTCCTCTGCAGCCTAGTCATTTGATTTATTAAATGTGAAAAACTAGAGGGTATGGCTACAAGGCCAGAGTGGGACAATGTTTTTCCATCACACAGTGATGGGTGATTGGAAAGTGCTGCCACGGGCGATGGAAGGAGAAACGATATTGGCATTCAAGATGCATTTAGATTGATACATCAATATGCTGGGAATGGAGGGATATGGAGTACTTGCATGCAGAAGGGATTAGTTTAAGTAGGCGCTGTGTTCGTCAGACATCGTGGAAAAATAATGCACTACAGATGCTGCTTTACAAAAAAACAAGCGATAAAGTGCTGGAGTAACTGTCAGGCAACTTCTCTGGAGGACATGGACAGGTGACAATTTGGATCAGTGCTCATCTTCATACTGACCGGCTGAGTTACTCCAGCACTTTTGTGTCTTTTCGTCCTGTGCTCTGCTGTTTTGTATTTGCCAGGCCACAGGACGTCTGATACAATTGAAACCCCATCCCAATAGAACAGCCCTCTCATTCCCCAGCATCCCATTTCTCACCACCAATCTCTGAGCCTTACATTCAATTCTCTGATCTAACCCCGATATATAAAACCTGTTGAATATCTCCAATTGCAACACACTTAATTGCAAAGATAAAGAATTTTTTCTTTATTGGTTCAATGCCCACCAGCATTCATGTTTTAACATGGAATCCAAAAAGAGACACGCACATACAATTAAATTAGTTTGCCCCGTATAATTGAGGAAAATACATTTTGCATCATAATAACAGACATACTAAGGGGCACTGCAAATTGAATTTTTTTATCGCTCAATATAAAAAAAACATTCAAAAGATGTACACATAGTTATTTTAAAAAAAATAAAGAAAATCACTCTCTCATTTCTCCATCTTCTTCTTCCTCTTCAACTCCTCTGATGTACAATACATTGTTACACCTATTTAAAAGAAAGCAGAGGGTCAGTGTTCAAAAAGGTCTGTATACTATGAGCAACCAAATTATTCCCCCTCACTTTAAATACGAGCAAAATGGTAACACGATGTGACAGGACACTGGTTTCATTATGGTCTCCCACATTTAAATCACGAGGATTTAAGTGGAACAGATACATCTTGCTCCCATAATATAAGCACCTAATGAGACTACATATGGAATAGTGTCCTGTCATCCAACCAAAGAAGAATATCCTTGCAAGAGGCAATGCCTCAAAAGCTCACTGAATTAATTCTTGGGATGATGGCTATATTCTAATAGAATGGATAATTTAGCTCACCTCAAGTTTTTGAAGAATGAGAGGTAATCTTAGGTTAGGCTAGAGATAAAGTGTGGAATTGAATCTTTTATTTGTCATTCAGACCTTTCGGTCTGAACGAAATGTCGTTGCCTGCAGCCATACATGTAATAATAAACAACACACAATAAACACAAATTAACATCCACCACAGTGAGTTCACCAAGCACCTCCTCACTGTGATGGAGGCAAAAGTCTTTGGGTTGCTGTCTCTTCCCTCCTCTTCTCCCTCTGCGCTGAGGCGATACCCCACCGGGCGATGGTAAGTCAGTCCCGCGGTTCAAGCTCCGCGGCCTGCCGCCCTCCAGTCCAGCGGACGCAGTTGTTGCCATGGGAGCTCCGGAAAACAGGCACCAGCCTGTGACCTGCGAGCTCCCGACGATGTCATCCACTGGCCCGGGGCCAAGCCCCGGATTCAGTTCGCCGCCGCCAGAACGCCGCCTCAGCCACCGGAGCACCGTCTCCGCCCTGCACCGGGCCGCCCACACGGGAGCGTCTCAGCCCCGCACCGGGCTGCCCCCACGGGAGCGCCTTCCAGCCGGGAGCCGGGCCGCCCACACGGGAGCACCTTCCAGCCGGGAGCCAGGCCGCCCACACGGGAGCGCCTTCCAGCCCCGCACCGGGCCGCCCTCACGGATGTGTCTAAGCGCCGCACCGGGCCGCCCTCACGGGAGCGTCTCAGCGCCGCACCGGGCCGCCCACACGGGAGCGCCTTCCAGCCGGGAGCCGGGCCGCCCACACGGGAGCGCCTTCCAGCCCCACACCGGGCCGCCCACACGGGAGCGCCTTCCAGCCGGGCCGCCCTCACAGGAGTGTCTCAGCCCCGCGCCGTCCACCCTCACCGGAGCGCCGAGTCGTGCCGCTGCCCGAACGCCGCCGCAGCTAGAAGACGGCCAGCCTCGCGTTGGTAAGTCCTGGCTGGCTCTACCTCCGGATCCTCGAGGTCGGTCGCAGGTTGAAGGCCGCCAGCTCCGCCATTAGGCCTCAGCTCAGACGGGGGAAGAGAAGGGGGATACGACAAGAAAGTCGCATTCCCCCCCGAAGGGAGAGACAGAAAGCCTTGTTTCACCCCCCCCCCACACATAACACAACCTAATAACCAAAAGTTTAACTGAACAAGACAAAAAAAACACAAAAAAGTAAAAACAGACAGACTGCAGGCGAGCCGCAGCCGTTTCACAGCGCCGCCACTTCCGGAACAGGCCCTTTGGCCAACCGAGTCCTTGCCGACCAGCAATCATCCATACACTAGCTTTATCCTAGGGACAATTTATAGAATGTGGGAGGAAACCAGAACACTTGGAGGAAAACCATGCAGAACGTACAAATTCCGTACAGACAGCACCCGTAGTAAGGAATGAACCCAGGTCTCTGGCGCTGTAAGGCAGCAACTCTGTCTTATTTAAACAACCAAAAATCCATTCAGGTCTCACCTCCCCAACTAAGGATGAAGGGACAAGTTGAAATTGATTTAAGAGGAGAGATTAAGCAAACTGAGTTTATACGCTTTAGAAATTAGAATTAGGTAATTGCACTGAAGTGCACAACATTCTTAAAAATCTCAACAGTACAGATTAAGGGATAAAGTTATCCCTGTGCAGAATGCCAAAAAACACAAATCAATCTCAAAAAGAAGGGTTAGCTATTCAGGATCAAGAGGAGAAGAAATTCCTTCACCGAATGGTCACAACTCATAGGCTGTGGAGTCCAGTCATTGAATATAATCATTCAAGTACATTTGGGCGGCACAGTGGCGTAGCGGTAAAGTTGCTGCCTTGCAGTGCGAGGGACCTGGTTCAATCTGTCTGCCTGTATGGAGTTTGTAACTTCTCCCTGTGACAGCATGGGTTTCTCCGGGGGGCTCCAGTTTCCTCCCACTCCAAAGGCATACAGGTTAGTAAGGTTATGCAAAGAGTAGGAGTAAACAGGTCCTTTTCACAATGGCAGGCAGTGACTAGTGGGGTACCGCAAGGCTCAGTGCTGGGACCCCAGCTATTTACAATATATATTAATGATCTGGATGAGGGAATTGAAGGCAATATCTCCAAGTTTGCGGATGACACGAAGCTGGGGGGCAGTGTTAGCTGTGAGGAGGATGCTAGGAGACTGCAGGGTGACTTGGATAGGCTGGGTGAGTGGGCAAATGTTTGGCAGATGCAGTATAATGTGGATAAATGTGAGGTTATCCATTTTGGTGGCAAAAACAGGAAAGCAGACTATTATCTAAATGGTGGCCGACTAGGAAAAGGGGAGATGCAGCGAGACCTGGGTGTCATGGTACACCAGTCATTGAAAGTGGGCATGCAGGTGCAGCAGGCAGTGAAGAAAGTGAATGGTATGTTAGCTTTCATAGCAAAAGGATTTGAGTATAGGAGCAGGGAGGTTCTACTGCAGTTGTACAGGGTCTTGGTGAGACCACACCTGGAGTATTGCGTACAGTTTTGGTCTCCGAATCTGAGGAAGGACATTATTGCCATAGAGGGAGTGCAGAGAAGGTTCACCAGACTGATTCCTGGGATGTCAGGATTGTCTTATGAAGAAAGACTGGATAGACTTGGTTTATACTCTCTAGAATTTAGGAGATTGTGAGGGGATCTTATAGAAACTTACAAAATTCTTAAGGGGTTGGACAGGCTAGATGCAGGAAGATTGCTCCCGATGTTGGGGAAGTCCAGGACAAGGGGTCACAGCTTAAGGATAAGGGGGAAATCCTTTAAAACCGAGACGAGAAGAACTTTTTTCACACAGAGAGTGGTGAATCTCTGGAACTCCCTGCCACAGAGGGTAGTCGAGGCCAGTTCATTGGCTATATTTAAGAGGGAGTTAGATGTGGACCTTGTGGCTAAGGGGATCAGAGGGTATGGGGAGAAGGCAGGTACGGAATACTGAGTTGGATGATCAGCCATGATCATATTGAATGGCGGTGCAGGCTCGAAGGACCGAATGGCCTACTCCTGCACCTAATTTCTATGTTTCTATGTTTCTAATACCATTTTGTGGTTAAATTGTAAATTGTCCCTAGTGTGTAAGATAATGCTAGTGTACGGGTGATCACTGGTCAGCAAGGGATTGGAGGGCCGAAGGATCTGTTTCCATATTGTATTTCTAAAGTCTAATTCATATAGCAAATACTAACAGGACCTATACCGAATGTTATCGATGAATTTAATAAGATTTTGTTATATTCCTGCAAGATTTCAATTCCAAATTGTATTAAATAAATGTTTACCTTATAAGTACTTCTCCAAGATGACCCGCTAGAGCTCCATCGATATATTCTTCTGTATTGGCCAGCTGAACAAAAGAAAAATGTTAAGCTGTCGCTGCTAAAATCAATGCGTATCAAAACTCTATACGGTGCAGTGGAATAATCCTAAATAAACCAATATTAGATACTCAGCAATATTTTTACATCATTTAATGAAACAATACATGAAGCAACCTCCACCTGGGACAAATTTCCACACTAATTTGTCATTGGGATGTTAACTGGGAATTGCAAGCTGAGTACACTTGAATAAATCTGGAATTGTAAAAAGCCAGTATTAGCAACAGCAGCTCCGATAGAAACTTGATACATTTATCCAGTTGTGCTAATATGACCAGACTCTCAACAATGCCTTCTCCATGACTGAGAGGCACTCAGCTGGATAGTAGTGCTACCTCAAAATGTAGGAATTAGCAGTTGTCAATCATTGCCCACACTTCTGCTCTCCCATCCATATGGTTATCCTCTTCCTTGCCTTCCGTCTTCACTAAGGAGGACACAAGCAATCTTCCTGATATAGTAGTGGCCAGAGGATCTGGGGTGACGGAGGAACTGAAGGAAATCCACATTAGGCAGGAAGGTGTTGGGTAGAGTGATGGGACTGAAGGCTGATAAATCCCCCAGGGCCTGATGGTCTGCATACCAGGGTACTTAAGGAAGTGGTTCTAGAAATCATGGACGCATTGGTAATCATTTTCCAACGTTCTATAGATTCAGGATCAGTTCCTGTGGATTCGAGGGTAGCTAATGTTATCCCACTTTTTAAGAAAGGCGGGAGAGAGAAAACGGGGAATTATAGACCAGTTATCCTGACATCGGTGGTGGAGAAGTTGCTGGAGTCAATAATAATAATAGATTTTATTGTCATTGCACATATATGCAACGAGATTTGGTATGCCCGAGAAACATGATTTATAAAAACAGTAAAAACAGTCTAAAGTGCAAATGTGTCGGTACCGGGTCGATGTGCGACGTGACCATCCGAGGGAGACAGTTCATGGGGGTGGGGGGCACTCAGCAGGGCCGGTTCAGGGGATGAATCATAAAATAGCAGCCCATTTGGATAGCAGTAACAGGATTGGTCTGAGTCAGCATGGCTTTACGAAGGGGAAATCATGCTCGACTAATCTTCTGAAATTTTTTGAAGATGTAACTAGGAAAACGGACAAGGGAGAACCAGTGGATGTAGTGTACCTGGACTTTCAGAAAGCATTTGATAAGGTCCCACATAGGAGATGAGTGGGTACCGCAAAGCTCGGTGCTGGGACCACAGCTCTTAACAATATACATCAATGATTCATATGAAGAGATTCAAAGTAACATTAGCAAATTTGCAGATGACACAATGCTGGGTGGTAGTGTGAACTGTGAGGAGGATGCTATGAGAATGCAGGGTGACTTGGACAGGTTGGGTGAGTGGGCAGATGGATGACAGATGCAGTTTAATGTGGATAAATGTGAGGTTATCCACTTTGGTAGCAAAAACAGGAAGGCAGATTATTATCTAAATGGTGTCAAGTTGGGAAAAGGGGAAGTACAACGGGATCTAGGGGTCCTTGTTCATCAGTCAATTAAAGTAAGCATGCAGGCAGTGAAGAAAGCGATTGGCATGTTGCTCATGTTAGGAGTTGAGTATTTGAGCAAAGAGGTCCTTCTGCAGTTGTATAGGGCCCTAGTGAGACCACACCTGATGTATTGTGTGCAGTTTTGGCCCCCTAATTTGAGGAAGGGCATTCTTGCTTTTGAGAGAGTGCAGCGTTGGTTTACAAGGTTAATTCCCGAGATGGCGGGACTGTCATATACTGAGAGAATGGAACGGCTGGGCTTGTTTAGAAGGACGAGAGGGGATCTTATTGGAATATATAAGATTATTAAGGGTTTGGACACGCTAGAGGCAGGAAACATGGTCCCGATGTTGGGGGCGTCCAGAACCAGGGGCCCCATTTTAAGAATAAGGGGCAAGCCATTTAGAACGGAAACGAGGAAACACGTTTTCACACAGAGAGTTGTGAGTCTGTGGAATTCTTTGCCTACAGGTGGTGGAGGCCGGTTCTCTGGATACTTTCAAGAGAGAGCTAAACAGGGCTCTTAAAGATAACGGAGTCAGGGGATATGGGGATGCAGGAACGGGGCACTGATTGGGGATGATCAGCCATTGAATGGCAGTGCTGGCTCGAAGTGCCGAATGGCCTACTCCTGCACCTATTGTCTATTGACATCACTGCCATCACTAGAACATGGGAGGAGAACAGCGGTTCTCCTGAGGCAGCCACACAAACAGATTAGAGCAGTTAGAAAGGATCTTGGCTTAAAGTGATTTTAAGAGGTAGGAAAGGCAAAACAAGACAGGATCTCTTAAAGTCAACATTCACAAGATTATGTGTTTAAGAAGGAACTGTAGTTGCTGGAAAATCGAAGGTAGACAAAAGTGCTGGATAAACTCAGCGGGTGCAGCAGCATCTATGGAGCGAAGGAAATAGGCAACGTTTCGGGCCAAAACCCTTCTTCAGACTGATGTAGGGTGGGGGGGGAAAGGCTCTTCTCCCCGCTGAGTTTCTCCAGCACTTTTGTCTACATTCACAAGATATACCTAGTGCCACATGCCAATAAGTGGAATAACGTGTTAAGAGTAAATAACTGCATAATGGAAGAAATGCTGCAGGAGGGAGAGGTGTAGATTTGAGACTTTGGGATAGTTTATGGGCAGGCAAAATGTAAGTCAGTCTGGTTACACCTCCACAGGCGAAAGTAAAGGGCCTGTCGCACTTGGCGATTTTTTCGTCGACGGCATCATTGATTGGACAGGCTAGATGCAGGAAAAATGTTCCCGACCAGAACCAGGAGTCGCGGTTTAAGAATAAGGGATAGGCCATTTAGGACTGAGACGAGGAAAAACTTTTCCACCCTGAGAGTTGTGAATCTGTGAAATTCTCTGCCACATGAAAGGCAGTGGAAGCCAATTCACTGGATGTTTTCAAGAGAGTTAGATTCAAGAGAGAGTTAGATATAGCTCTTAGGGCAAACGGAATCAAGGGATATGGGAGAAAGCAGGAAAGTGCTGGTTTTGGATGATCAGCCATGATCATATAACCATATAATATAACCATATAACAATTACAGCACGGAAACAGGCCATCTCGACCCTTCTAGTCCGTGCCGAACACATAATCTCCCCTAGTCCCATATACCTGCGCTCAGACCATAACCCTCCATTCCTTTCCCATCCATATAACTATCTAATTTATTTTTAAATGATAAAAACGAACCTGCCTCCACCACCTTCACTGGAAGCTCATTCCACACAGCTACCACTCTCTGAGTAAAGAAGTTCCCCCTCATGTTACCCCTAAACTTCAGTCCCTTAATTCTCAAGTCATGTCCCCTTGTTTGAATCTTCCCTACTCTCAGTGGGAAAAGCTTTTCCACGTCAACTCTGTCTATCCCTCTCATCATTTTAAAAACCTCTATCAAGTCCCCCCTTAACCTTCTGCGCTCCAAAGAATAAAGCCCTAACTTGTTCAACCTTTCGCTGTAACTTAGTTGCTGAAACCCAGGCAACATTCTAGTAAATCTCCTCTGTACTCTCTCTATTTTGTTGACATCCTTCCTATAATTAGGCGACCAAAATTGTACACCATACTCCAGAATTGGCCTCACCAATGCCTTGTACAATTTTAACATTACATCCCAACTTCTATACTCAATGCTCTGATTTATAAAGGCCAGCACACCAAAAGCTTTCTTTACCACCCTATCTACATGAGATTCCACTTTCAGGGAACTGTGCACAGTTATTCCCAGATCCCTCTGTTCACCTACATTCTTCAATTCCCTACCATTTACCATGTACGTCCTATTTTGATTTGTCCTGCCAAGATGTAGCACCTCACACTTATCAGCATTAAACTGATATTGAATGGCGGTGCTAGCTCGAAGGGCCAAATGGCCTACTCCTGCACCAATTTTCGATGTTTCTCTAAATCTGACAGCAGACAGTCAACAACCGAGATCTAAATATTCCAGGGTGTGTAACATATAGGAAGGGCAAGTGGAGGGAAAAAGGAAAGATGGGATAGCCATGTGAACAAAAGATGACTTAGAAAGTAGTTAGAAATAATCTTGGCTCGGCAGATCACAATGCAGAAGTAGAATCAATTTGAGTGGGGCAGAAAATATTGGTGGGAGTTGTTTATAGGCCTCCAGATAGTAGCTGTTACAGCTGTATGTAACGGTGTAATCATAGGACTTTAATCTGCGCATAGACCCGCTAAATCAAATTAGTACCAACAATGTAGAAGTAAGGAATATGAGATGCATTTCTACATCAATATGTTAAGGAACAACTAGGGAAGAACCATTTTGAGTTTATGCAACAAGATAAAAAGTAATTAACATTCTTTGAACTTTAGAGATACAGTACTATTTATACTATTCTTGATGCAAGGGAACCCTAAGAATTATTATGCCATGACAAAATGTTACAATTTAAGTTCAAAAGTGATGCAGTTCAATCTGAAACTAGGGTTTTCAATAAGAATACAAGAAACTATGAAGATCTGAAATGCAGGTGGCTGGCCATTGTAGATTGGGAAATTCCATATTTAAAGTGAATAACAGCATTATAAAATAAAAATATTGCAATAAATCTATGTTTTCTTAAAGCACAAAAAACAAGAGGAAAATGGTCAAACCATGCATTAGGGGAGAAATTAACAGGAGTGTTAAATTAAAAAAGATTTAAAAAAATTGTCAGAAAAAGCGTAAGCCCAACGAAAGCTGCATTTGATATTCTTGCTTTCATAGACCAAGGTATTGAGAATAAAATTCAAGTCATACAAAGCAGCTGTACAAAATGTTGGTGAGACCACATTTTGAGCATAATGTGTCATGCTGGTCACAGCACTTCAGGAAGGATTCCTTCTCTCCAGAGATGCTGCCTGTTACTCCAGCATTTTGTGTGTATCTTCGATTTAAACCAGCGTCTGCAGTTCTTTCCTACACACTTCAAGAAGGATGTCAGAGCAAGTGACGCAGTGCGGTAAAAAATCACTAGGATGTTTCCTGGAAAGGGAGGCTGCAGTTATAAGGAGAGATTGGGTAGGATAGGTTTACTCTTACTGAACATATAGAAGGATGAAATTAGAGGTTTATAAAATCATGAATGTCGTAATCAGCCTTTCTCCCAGGCTGGGGGATGAAGAACTAGGTGGCATAAAATTTAAGAGAGGAAAGAGAATTTTAAAGGAGTTCTGCCAGGTCATTTTTTCACACACATAACCATGGTGGTTATTTGGAACAAGCTGGCAGAGACTGCAGTGAGGCAGATATAAATCACAACATTTAAACGGCATTTGGCTGGGTGCTTAGATAGAAAAGACGAGAGAGATAAAGCAGACAAATGAGGTTAGCACAGACAAGCTTCAAGGTCAGTATTTGCAAAATGGGCCAAAAGGACACACTTCTGTGCTGCACAACTCTATAGCTGGAGAAATATTGGAAAAAACTAAAATTCTGCAAACTAAACGCTTTGTAAAATAGTTAACACAAAGTATTCACACAGGTTTTGCAAACTACAAACTAGACCTGATTTAAAACTGCAAGAAGAAATCTGAAGATGGATTTCGACCCGAAACATTGCCTATTTCCTTCGCTCCATAGATGCTGCCTCACCCGCTGAGTTTCTCCAGCGTTTTTGTCTACTTACAAAACTGCAGGGGGTTTTATGGAATAGACCACAAATTAGCGAAAGCAACTGAAAGAGCATCATCTCAAGAGCCCGTGACATCTGCTGGACCAAACAAAGTCCATGTCAACTTACTCCTCACCTGCATGTTCATGTATCCGTCAACTGACACCAGGTAGCCCTTGTACTCCATGCCCCACTTCAGCTTCACCATCACCGGTTTGCCAGTCAACCCGTTGAGGAAGGGCTTTGGATTCAAAGGTAAACTCTGCAGGAAGAGAAGGAGTCAAGTCAGTCAATGTGCAGGGAGGAACAGCAGATGCTGGTTTACTCCAAAGACAGACACAAAAAGCTGGAGTCTGAGGAAAGGGTCACCTCTTCCTTTGCAACAGAGATGCTGCCTGACCCGCTGAGTTACACCAGTCACTCAGTCACCAATATCAACTCAGTCTGCTAGAAGAAGAATAAACTCATCTATCTTTGCAATTATTCTGGAAATCTTTGAAGTCCCTCAAGTTCTTTCTCTTTGGTGGGTAGATCTGCACACAGCATTGTAGGTGCAGTCTCACTTGGCTTCTTTATGATTGCAGTGATATATATAATATATATAATAATATATAACAATTACAGCACGGAAACAGGCCATCTCGACCCCTCTAGTCCGTGCCGAATATAATTACTGTTGCATTCAAATCCTTTCGCATGCAGAAACAGGCTTTTGCGGGAGAAGAGGAGAGGTGGGGTGGGGAGGAGGGGAGAGGAGAGTGGGGGGTGGGGAGGGGAGAGGCACCAGACCCGGTGAGTGAGCCCTCCCTCGCTGGGCTGCAGAGTCCGGGCTGGGCGCCTCTCTCCGGCGGCAATGAGGGAACACTTTGAGCGGCGGCTGGGACCAGAGGGACTAGGCCTGGCCCGGTGCGGCCTCAGCACTGGCGGGAACCGCGGGCCGGGCCGGGCTGGGCACGGCGCCGGCCGGGCCGCGGATTAGGCAGGTGACGGGGAGGGGGGTATAAGCGCTGCGAGCGCTGCGAGCGCCGCTCTCACCATGATGATAATGGCGGCGGCGGCGGCGCCTCTTCAGTCGCTCACTCGCTGGAGACAAGAACCACGCGCCAACCAACGAGCGGGAGCGAGGGCTGCCGGGAAAGCGCGCACTCTCACCCCTCACCCCTCACCCCCCTCCGGGCCCGTTGCCCCGGGAGACCGGGAAGCCTCTCCCCAGACCAGATGAAACGTCGCTCATTCCCTCTCCACAGATGCTGCCTGTCCCGCTGAGCTACTCCAGCTAACTGTGTCTATCTTCGGTTTAAACCAGCATCTGCAATTCCTTCTAATACATGTATATGTGTGATGTATTTGTAATGTACTATATTTAATGTAAGATATAATGTAAATGCCAGTGCCCCTTGAGGCCAAAAGAGAAGCTGGCAAATGTAATTAAAGTGAAGGGGGAGATGTGATATCTTGGTAATGTACTATATGTAATATATGTAGCAATGTTACAACATTTTGAGATTTAAAAAATCAAGTCTGCAATTTATCCCATCACATAAAGCATAAAAATAAGTTTAATTTGACACCTTCATATCTTCAGTATTAAAAATGTTATGGCCATTTTCATACTCTGAAATTAGCATCTTGTTCCATTGACTTAACTCAAAAGCTGTGAGCGAGGGCAGTCAAAAGCCCCTAACTTTCTTAATAGTTAAGAGAACTGAATGAAATTTTCAGTTATTATAGATTGAAGCATTCTGAAACAAAAATGAAACAATCTTACTTAGATGACTTGAAATTAAAGCATATAATTAGTTAGTTACCTAATTGTAGCTAATTACAAAATTCAATTACTAGATCTAAACATCTATCAATTAATTAAGAATAAATTAACATTTTTAAATAGCCTAAGTGTCCAAATAACATTCACACAAGAATTCACAATATAACATAATTTTTAAATCTCATTGTCATGGATTTATAGGTCAAATGGAAGGAATTTAATGTTTAATACCTGTAAATTAATGGCCATTTAAATCATCTTGCAAGTGAGATTTTGTGGAACGCAATCGTTTGGAACGTTGCGGTTGCGGTGAACGTTTGGAACGTTGCGGTTAAGGCCCCAAATCGGCAGGAAAAACATTGCCGGTTCGTATGGGGCCTTAATCACATTTTCGCTGATGAAATTTTGATTAAAGTAATCCTAAGAAGCAAGTTTATATGTAAAATAAAAGACTTACCTTATATTTTGTCCCGTATGTGAGATCCGTCCCGTTGTCGGCGTTAGAAGTAGATTTTTATTTTACTCGCGTTTTTTTTTTTTATTCCGAGAACGACAGTCGGAACGATTTTTCAGCATCAGGTAGTAGCCCGAGAAAATATATCTCGGACAGGCAGGAGAAAACAACATTTTAATCTCGCTTCCCCCTCAAAGGCGCCAAAGTCGCGCACATGGCCAGTGACAGAATTGCAGCACCGCTGAAGGTAAGTTTTGTAACATACCTATTTAAAATAGCAGAGTCAGGGGATATGGGGAGAAGGCAGGAACGGGGCACTGACTGGGGACGATCAGCCATGATCACATTGAATGGCGGTGCTGGCTTGAAGGGCCGAATGGCCTACTCCTGCACCTATTGTCTATTGAAGCAGCCGGATTGGCAACTAACCAGGTGAGAGCCAGCTTTCACCCACACACACACAATGGCTTTTGTTATAGGGAGGGTGGTGTTGTTGCTTCAGCTTCAGTGTACAGTCCTGCCCCCCAGGCTCGAAGGTTGCAGAATACAGGCGTTGACAGAAATTATTCAGAGTTGAAGCCAAAGGTGGAGCTGCAGACGCACAACCCGGCTGGGTATCCGAGGTTTTAAGATGCATAGCTAGTCTTGCAGTTAGGGAAATTGCTGATATCTTTAACAGGAGCAGAAACATTTACTGGAGTGAATCAGGCAGGGGAGAGTGAAGATACAGACTCCACACATCCATCATTAAGACAATTAAACACTCTGGAATCAAAATAATCCCGCCTTCCTGACGCCGTCAAACTATGTACAATCGTTTTGAATATTTTGTTACATATGTATTTGACATGAAGTGAGTGGATAATTATTTTAAAGATCTATTATAATGGGTCTGATTATTTCTGTAAGGGTTAGGGAATACACTAGTGAGGCACACGTTTCCATTACTGATGTTGTTCATCCTTCCACAAGGTTGGTATTGGCATCTCACTACAGAGATTGTAGGTTATTGCTGCACCAAAAAGATTGATAGGTTGTAGAAGTCCCTCTCTTGCAAAACGTTTTTTTTTTAATTCTTTCATTATGTAAGGCTATTGCAAGTCTGTTTTCCTCTATTCTGTGATACGCTGGTAAAAAATGTGTTTTATTATTGACTATTGAATAGTTCAACATTTTTTCATGAGTAATTATTTTATTTGGTGAACAACCTTTCAGTTCCAGGAATATGCATGGGTCATTGTGACCAATCTTCTATTAAAATATCTTTCATTCCAGTAGTAAATATTATAACCTTGGCAGAGGTTCAGCCACATTTAAAATTGAGAAACACAAATCCTGCTTTTTTCAAACCTGCAACATTTGATGGGGTAATCTTATGGGCCTGTCCAACTTAGGCGATTTTTCAGGCGACTGCCGGCGACTGTCAAGTCGTAGCAGGTCACTAAAAAAATGGTGACTGGAACGGTGACTGTCAGAGTGGAACACACACACACATCGCTTCCTTCACCAGCCAGTTATGCAGATGGGGGACAGGGCAAGCGGGGGGAGCGCTGTCTGAGTGAAATTCACACGGTGCAAAGCCAATGTGATACAGACACACGCCACGATGAACAGGAAGGTTGGCGCTGTAATTAAGACGGTGAAAGCACAGTGTACAGGAAGTGTCACTTAAGTCCTTTAAAAGAGGAGGGGAGGGGTGGAGAAGGGGGAGAAGGGAGAGACGGGGTGAGGAGAAGGAGTGGAGACAACTTTTAAGAAGCTAGAGATACACGGCTGTGAAGCTCGGCGGACTTAAGTGGGACAGGCCCATTATCCTCGCCACACACCGTCAGTGGCTTATTGACTTTTAGTTATCACGCAAGGCTACTACAAACACTTGCACTCCTGTCTTTGTTGCCACTGCAAAAAAAAAAAAGCCCGTACTTTACCTTTCACAACATGGAAGTTTTCACCGTTCATCATTTTGTTGGCATTATCCTGTTGATTATATTTTACGTGGAATGATAAGCTTATAACCTCAACTATATCTGGAGCAAAGTAATCCTCTTGATTCACGAATCCATTACTTCAAACACCCACGCCTTCTCTATTTAATGCATCTAGACTGGAGTGTACCCTCGTTAACAGTACACTTCAGCAACCTCTTGAGCTTTCAAAAACAGCCCCTACTCTTCCACCAGCAAAACCCACAGCTTCTACCATTGAGGGATGGGAATGTTAGGTACATTGAGGCATGATTACCCTCGATGACTTAAAATCTCTTGACTTGAACATGTACTTGACTTGAGCATTGAGGGAATATCCTGGAGCTCCCTTCCCAACAATCTCCTTGAAGGTCATTGGTGAGAAGCAGCAAATTGTGACATGGGCCCTAGAGGAGTGGATAAGTAGCTAATGCTGTTCCTTTGTTTAAGAAAGAAAATATTGAGAATCCAGGGAATTGTAGGCCAGATGATAGGGAAGCTATTGGAGAGGATATTGTGGGATAGGAGTCACTCCCATCTCGAAGGAAATGGGTAAATTAGTCAGCATTGCTTTGTACGTGTCAGGTCATACTAACTTGAGTTGACTGAGGTTTTTGAAGAAGTAACAAAGGTGATCATTGAGGGTATGGCAGTGAATGGCATCTATGTGGGTTTTAGGAAGCATTTGGGATAGTCACCCATGGTAGGCTGGTCCAAAAGATTAAGATACACGGGATTTACAGGGATTTGGTCATATGTATTCAGGATTGGCTTACTGATAAAAGACAGAGGGTTGAGGATCTGTGCAGGTTTCTCTGTTGTTTGTGATATATATATATAAATGACTGGGGCGTAAATGTAGAAGGGGTGGGTTATAAGTTTGCAGATAACACCAAGATTGCTGGTGTCGCAGGCTGTGAGGAAGACTGTCAAACGAAACAAGGTTATAGATCGGCTACAGAAATTGGTGGAGGAAGAGCAGATGGAGTTTATTCCGAGCAAATGTGAGATGTTGCACTTTGAGAGATCGAAGTTAAGAAATAAATGCACAGTTAATGACACGTCCCATTATTTGCATTGTGCATTCAGAGCTCGTGACAATGACAGAGGAATTGATGTCACACCAGATTTTTATATGCAGCTTATGTTTCTATTCCTCCATCTGCAATTCTCTGTTAACTACCCAATATGAGGTTCATTCACACCAGTGTCAGAGGAAGCAATAGAAGCGGCTGCAAGTATGGCTTTCAAATTACATTGAAACAGATATATGGATAAGAAGGGTTTTGATGAACATCAGCCAAATGAAGGCAAATGGGACTAGCCCAGAATGCCAACTTGATCTGTATGGACAAATTGGGCCAAAGGCCCTGTACATGTTGTATAACTCTGACTCTATGCAGCTCTGAATGGGCTTAGAATTACCATTTAAGCAAAATTGCTCCCACTTTCCCCATTTTGATTCTTGAGATAATATCCCTTTGTTCTGTAAACAAGGTAGAGTCAGGAAAGGGAACATGTTTTTTTTTAATAGTTTGCTTTAATTTCTATTGTTAGTTGACATAATTTCTGAAATAGTCTTAAAGTAACTTAACTGTTATAAAGCAGTAATATTGGATTTTTGTCCAAACAATTGGAACTTGCATAAAATGTTTGCATTATTAGTGTGTATGAACAGTGAATGATCTTGTATTTTTCAGGGATTTGCTATCCCTTGGTGCAGAAGAGGAGGATTTGTTTAAGACTGAACATCACTTGACCGATAGTGAAAATGAGATAATAACTTCCATGCCCCAAAGTTTTTTTTAAATCAATACTTGTTTCTTTAAAGAAGAGATGAATAAATTGTGCCTGACATGTTCCATTCAAGTTTCAAAATTTGGAAAACTAGATGTTGCTGTCCACAGAGTGGATTTGTTTTTATTCTTCTAGTTGTTCATCGAATTTCATGAAATGTCTTCAGGTGTGATAGCTCAGCTCACTCATGATTCCTCTGCAGTGAGAAGCTAAAAACTAGAATATCACCTGTTAATATCAGAAAGTTGATAATGCAAATTAGTGGGAGTTTTATTGGAAAAAATGTAATGGTTATCGAGGAAAATTGGTTCCTAAACAGGGCCATGTTATCAACAGTTTAAAAAAAGTTAAACTAAATCTGGAATCGATGTTCAGTTCTTTTATTTTCCATTTTAATTTCTTGAATCATAAGATATAAAAGCACTTAGGACGCACAAAGCCACCAAATGTGTGTGCATTTTGTGGTTAGATTGGGCTGGCGGGCGTGATGCCGAGTGAGCCTGTGGGCCAGGCATACGCCATCAAGACGCTGCGTACGACGTCGAGACGCTGCATCACAAACACACACAGAGATACACACACAGGCACTGACACAGACACTCACACACAGAGACAATCACACACACTCAAACAAACACACACACACAGATACTCACACACAGACACATACACTCACACACAGACATTCACATGCACAGACACTCATGTACACACACACTCACATACACATACACACACTCACATACACACACACTCACAGACACCATGTGTGGTCTCACTGGGGCCCTGTACAACTGCAGAAGGACCTCTTGGCTCCTATACTCGACTGCTTGTGACCTTAACAATGAATAATTTGGGGGGTCAAATATGGGGCAGCAACTCTATTCACAACGGAGTGAGGCTAAACAAGTTACATTTGACCATCAAATTATTCATTGTAAAGCCACAAGGAACTTGGAAAAAGAACTGGTCAAAAGAATGGCATGCAAATGTAATTGAATTTGGGAATGTGAATGCAATAATTTTTAAATGTGTCTCCACCACCTCGATAAACTCGGACTTGGAGTTAACTACTTCTCTTTTCACAGTAAGTGCCTGGCCTGCAGATTTTTCCGTATCATTGTTTGCTTTTCTTTCAGATTTGTAACACCCGCTTCGATTTTAATTGGCACTTACAATAACAAATTATCGCGAAAAATTGGAAGAGAATATGAAGTGTGGTTAGATTCAGATTGGGACAGGGAGATCTTTCTGGAGTCTTCTTGGGGTATTAATGGTATACCACTCCTTTTGCTGGCCACCAAACCCAAAGAAATGAAAGCAGCGATTCTCCTTGTCGCCCCCCGTGTTCCAGACAGACCGTGACTCCACACGCCTGCAACTTCTTCCCTTTCGAGTTACAGTATTTTTAATGTTTAACAACCACAAATAAGTAGACTATGCCTTCACTGTTTTGAACCCCCTAACTGATTATAAAATGATCTAAGATTTATAAATCAAAGCACAAAGTGATGGAGTAAGACAGCGGGCCAGGCAACAGGTTAAGATAAGAAGGAAGGGCAGATGCTGGCTTACACAAAAGATGGACACTAAGTGCTGGAGTAACTCTGCGGGTCAGGCAGGATTTCTGGAGATTATGTACAGATCATGTTTCGGGTCTAGACCCGACTTCTACATTTTAACAGTAACATAAATCCTGATACCAAAAAAACGACTCTATTATTACGTTGTCTTGCAGAGAGAGGGGATAAGGAAGAAGTTCTGGTTTTGTATCTGGCAGGTGGGTTGCGGGGCTGTAAGCAAGAGCTGCATTTTCACCCAGGTCCGCATTCAGACTGTCTGTCTCCATGTAAGTGGAGGTCATGTTTCCCCCAGGTCCGCATTCAGGGCCACAACTCGCAAATGATTTTTGTGTCCCCCCCCTCCTTTACCCTTTCCAGGTAAACCGGTGATTCCACTTCTCTGCAAGTTCTTCCTTTTCGAGTACTGTACAAATCCTCTCCCTTCAGAAACTCAATATTTTCGCTTTAAAGTAGAGATCCCGTTGCCTTTTGAACGACACTGTGACCTCTGCCTTTACCGACATTATTTTTTTCTCCAAAGCAAAAACAATCGCTATGTAAATGGGCGGAATTTTTTTTTTACTTGAATAATGTTTTTTGGGTTGGATTTTTTTAAACGTTGAATTCTCTAACTTTAAATAACTTCCCCTTGCACTTCCCCCTCCCTCCCCTCGTTCCTTGTCACTTTACCAGTTCCTCGGCTCTTCACATTGTTGGTTTTTAGTTCACACCTTCCAGGCGCCAATCTGATGTCATTTGTGGCTGGTCCTTCATCTTCTTCTTCTTTGGAGTTTTACGGCAGCCGGCATCCACAATGTTGCATTGCTGCCACCTTCTGGCTTCATTCCACAGTCCTCATGTCTTTATATTAGATCCTTTTTATAAGCCCAGAGGCCCTCAAGAAATCAAACAACAACTTTATTCCTTTTCCTTTCCCTCCACACTCTAGAATGTTCTTTACTGATATTTCTGTCAATCCAATTTTCCTCATTTCAATGATCATAAATCCTCTTTCTGTCTCATATCTCCTACATGCAACTAGAGTATGCTGAACTGTTTCTGGCTGATGGCATTCCTCACACAGCCCAGTAGGGTGTTTTCCCAATATTTTTAATGTGCTGTTCAGGTGAGTGTGTCCTATCCTCAATCTTGTTAATACTACCTGTTCCCTCCTGTTCCCCCCTCTTCTTGCTGTAATGCCCACTCTGTTTTGTAGCGAATAGAGGTGTCTCCCCTTTGTCTCCTGTTCCCAGTATCGTTGCCATTCCTGATTTATTTTCTTCCACACAATGTGTTTTCCTTAAGATTTGGATAGTTGTAAGTTTACCTCCATGTTTCTTTTTTTTACAGCCTCCTTTGCTAATTTATCCACCTTTTCATTCCCTAGAACACCAATGTGTGCTGGGACCCACAACAAAGTCACGTCACTGCCCCTCCTTGTCACTTGGCTTAATAGTAGCAGGATTTCATAAACTAAGTCAGGCCACCTATGGGATGCACCAGACCCAATACTCTGGATTGCAGATAATGAGTCGCTACATATTACTACTTTACATGGTTGCACCTGTTCCATCCACCGAACTGCCATCAAAATAGCGTACAGTTCCACTGTATATACTGTCAAATAGTTGTTTGTTCTTTTGTAAAGCTCAACATTCATCCCCTGGACTACCACAGCTGCCCCTGTTGTTTCAGCTACTGGATCCTTTGATCCATCTGTGAAAATGAAGAGGTGTTCCCTGTATCTATTATCTATATGGCTATGATATTCTGTCTTTAGGTCTGAATTTTTGTTCCTCCTTTTTGCCTCCCATATCTCCAGATCAACTTTTGGGATGTTCAGTAACCATATTGGCACAGATGGCCACAATACTGCAGGGCATAACTCTTTGTCCTCTACTCCCATGTCCCTTGCCACACCTCCTCCAACCCAGCCAAAGCTTCCAGACTGAGCCACCCCTCTCTCCCAGCACTCCTGTACTACTTGTTTTGTTGGGTGGTTCTCTCCATGACCCTTAAGGCTTAGCCAGTAATTAGCCATTAGTTGTCTGCGGCGCAGTCTCAACGGCATCTCCCCAGTTTCCACCTGTAGTGCACATACAGGTGACGTCCGCACACCTCCTATACAGATTCTTAGAGCTTCCGCTTGGACTTTGTCCAACTCGGACAACACTGACTTAGATGCTGATCCATAAGCTATACTGCCATCTGGATCTGATCAGTGATACATAATACGTTTAAGAGATAATACATCTGCTCCCCACTCTAAACCTGCCAAGCATCTCATTATATTGATGGCTTTTTTGCATTTTTTGCATTTTTCAATTAATTTTGTAATGTGGACCCTCCATGTTAATCTGGAGTCAAAATGAACCCCCAGGAAACGGAAATCTTTTACTCTTTCCAAATTGTTGCCGTATAGTTTTAACTGGACATCCTCTTTAATTTTCTTCCTTGTGAAAACCATTGTCTTTGTCTTCTCTATAGAGAATTTAAAACCCCATTTCCCTCCCCACTCTTCCACCTGGGCTATCCCTTGCTGTACTTTTTCCATGATAAAATCTATATTCCTCCCCCTTCTCCATAGGCTGCCATCATCTGCAAAGAGCGATCGCCCCATCTCTGGTTGAATGTTTGCAAATATATCATTAATCATGATTGAGAATAGGATCGGGCTTATCGCACTTCCCTGGGGAGTTCCATTCTCGACTACACATTTACTAGAGATGTCTGACCCTATTTTAACTTGGATACTTCTACCGTTGAGAAAATCCATTATCCAGTTAAAAATATTTCCTCCTACTCCCATTAAATGCAGCTTTATTAGAAGACCTTCTCTCCACAACATATCATAAGCCTTCTCTACATCAAAAAATATGGTAACTACAGATTATTTTTTGACTTGTGCTTTCCTTATATCATCTTCCAAGCACAGAACTGGGTCATTAGTACCTCTCCCTTTTCTAAGGCCACTCTGATAATTAGCCACTATATCTTTTTGTGGCTGGTCCTAATTGATCCTGGTCTTTTCTCACCTCCAGTTCGTCATCGCCCCACCCCACCCTCAACATTCAGTTTGAAGAAAGGCCCCGGCCGGAAAAGCCACCCATCCTTTTCCTTCGGAGAAGGCGCCTGGTCCACGGTGTTTACTCCAGCACTTTGTGTCTATCTTTGGTATAAACCAGCATCTGCAGTCCGTGGGGAGTGGGGGTAGTGGGAGCAAGAGCAAACGCGGAGCTTCACGATACCGATGAGACACATGCGAGGGTCCTCATCTATGATAGAAAAGGTGAACCCCCGTTCCCTAAAGATGCCAAGATATCTCGGATGACGCTCTGCAAATTGGAGGAACCGCGTCTCATATTTCGCTTGGACAACGTAACGGTATGAACATTGATTTCTCTAACTTAAAGTAAATTTGCATCCTCCCTCCCTCTCCGTCTCCACCCGAACCCTCTTGCTAATTTCACCGTTTGTATTCCATATTTATCACCGCGTCCCCAGTCCATCATGGGCTCCACTTACCCTGAGTCATGGATACAGGCTCTGCTTGTTCTGCACCTCACTGCACCTCTAGTTTCCCCCTCCCCGACTCCCAGCCGAATGAAGGGTCTCGACCCGAAATGTCACCTGTTCCATTTCACCAGAGAAGCTGCCTGACCCGCTGAGTTACTCCAGCATTTCGTGTCTATCTTCGGTGTAAAACCAACATCTGCAGTTCCTTCTTACACATTTTATCTGCAGTTCTTTGTTTCTACTAATAATATGCAGTTCCTTGTTATAACAGGACGAGACCAGTTGCACAGTCTGTGACCATGCGCTACTGGTGGCGTTCAGGGCCTTGGTTCTGTGTGTCCTGGTGGGGTGCCGAGGTAAGGAGCGGGCAGGAGCGATGGATTGGATTTGCAGCGACATTCTCCTCTCTCTCGCTGCACCCCCCTTCCCCTGTGATTCCTCCCGCTTTTGCGAATCTTTCATTCATTTGTTCTAAGTACCGTATATATCTCTCGTTTCCCTTTCCCCTGACTCTCAGTATGAATAAGGGTCTCCATCCATTCCTTCTCTCCACAGATGCTGCCTGACCAGCAAAGTTACTCCAGCATTTTGTATCTAACTTCGGTGAATGAAACGTCGGCGGTGGAGCAGACTGCCTGGGGCACATGGGGAAATGATCAAGAGGAGGGGGCAAAGGGAGGGAGGTGGGGGCTGGAGGGAGGGTGAGAGAGAGGAGCTGGTCGCGAGGAACAAAGGCATTGTGATGTCAGCAGCTGGCGAGAGGCTATTTTTGAAAAAGTCGTCAATTTTGGTTATCAATTTTTGTAAAAATCTCAGGAAATAATTAACAAAATGTACAAAGGAGTGGATTTCTGAAATTATAAGGTAAATCTCTACTGAAATGTGTAAAAATGTCCCCGTTTTGGCGTCTAGTTTTCGAGAAGATACGTTTCAAATGACACGCATGTACAGTTTTAATAAGTACTCGACCAAGGGGGACCCGTTGGGTCCTGTCCCCTCAATGCACGGTTGCGAGGGGTCCTGTGGCGTCACACACACATTAACCACCCCTCACACACGCAGGGGGGGAGGAGGGAGGGGGAAGAGGGCAGGGAGGGAGGGGAGAGGGGGGGGGAGGGGAGAAGGGGGTAGAGGGGAGGGGGAGCGAGGGGGGAAACATAGAAAATAGGTGCAGGAGTAGGCCATTCGGCCCTTCGAGCTTGCACCGCCATTCAATATGATCATGGTGGATCATCCAACTCAGTATCCTGTACCTGCCTTCTCTCCATACCCCCTGATCCCTTTAGCCACAAGGGCCACATCTAACTCCCTCTTAAATGTAGCCAATGAACTGGCTTCAACCACCCTCTGTGGCAGAGAATTCCAGAGATTCACCACTCTCTGTGAGAAAAATGTTTTCCTCATCTCGGTCCTAAAAGATTTCCCCCTTATCCGTAAACTGTGAAAGGTGGAGGAGAGTGGTAGGGGGATGGGGGATGCGAAAGGGGGTAGAGGAGAGGGGTGGGGGGGATAGAGGGTGGAGAAGGGGAGGAGTGAGGGGGAGAGAGGGTGGGGAAGGGGAGGAGTGAGGGGGGAGAGAGGGTGGGGAAGGGGAGGAGGGAGGGGGTGTGAGAGGTGCTAGGGAGGGGGTTGGGTGGGGGAGAGGGTTAGGGCCGTCTCCCTCTATTCCCCACTCCCTATCTCCCCCACTCCTCTCCCCCTATTCCCATCTTCCCCCACTCTCCCTCTTCACCTCCCCAGGTCCTCCCTGCCCCCGGCCTCAGAGTCAACCTCAGCTCCAAGGCCTCGCATCCTCGGCGCATCCTCTCTCTACCCCCGGAGCCCGCCGGTGATCTCCAGGCTGTCACAGAGGACTGATTCCCGAACCCTTCAAACCCTGAGTACGGGAGGGTGGGGGGGTTGGAGTGGGAATATTTGAAAAAGACAATATGAATACAGCTCCTTTCAGATGTAATTTGGGGATTTTTGTGGCATTTTCCTTCTGTGGATTTATTTTTCCTCAGAGTGACTCCCAAATTAGCTCAATTTTCCAGTTGAATAGTGTGTTAAAGTTAATAAAATATGGGACATTTCATTAAATGGATGATAATTAATGTTAAAAAAATCATAACTTTGACCACAAGCTGTGCAACCATACCCTTCGAAACTTCGGCTGACTGATACAATTTTATTTTGTTTTGTAAAATAGGCCGAATATTTTGTAATCTGAACTTGGCCTATTCTGTACACAACCCTTAGTTAGCAGACTTAGTTGTGTGATGAAAAGTTATGATAAATGACACGTCAAAGATCTTTCAATAAGATTTTTAGTTGTAATTGACTTCTGTGCCTTGTTCTTGATGTGAAACCTGCATTATCTTGTATTTTATTTTTCAGAGTTTTCCCTGTGCTGTGACTCTCAGTGCATGGAGGTGGTCAGGGCCTGATTTACGTATAAGCTAGACAAGTTTAAGCTTAGGGCCTCGAGATCTGGGGGAGCCTCGGCCCGCTCCACCAAGGTGTATAAAACTTTTGACATAGTGGCGTTGTTACAAACCCTACCATCGGTGGCGCTCATGGCCATTGGTACAATGAAATTTGGGGGTCACCATCCGACGTCGGAACGGGAGAACATTCTCAGTGGCTTGGACTTCCTAATCGGCCACTTCCTTCGGCTCCCGAAGTCCACAGGTTGAGCTGGGTGGAGATTCACGCTGGCGGCCGTCGACAAAGGGATCCCAGGGCTCCGCGATATTGAAATCAGCGCGGCCCGAGGCTGGGAGCTCCGCAAACCACAGCTCCATGATGTTGAAACAGCAGGCCCAACACTCCAGAGCTTCAAACGGCGATCCAGGTAAGGAATCGCTCGCTCCACGGTGAATCCAATATGTATTTTAAAACCAACTGTTTAATGACAACATACAGTAGGATCTAAAAGTGTCACACTGTCACTGTCGGGTAGTCATGGTCCTCTAGTCGTGGGGGTGGGGGATTGGGGGGGGGGGGGGGGGGGCTCACAAGTGAAACAGCTTAAGGCCTCTCTTCATCTAAATCCGGCCCTGGAGGTGATGAACCATGTACAAACAAGGTGGCTAAGTCTGGAAAAGGCAATCAACCGCACACTGCAAATGTACACTTCACTTGCAAGCTACTTCAAGTCAAACAGTATGTACATTAGAATTTGAGTTTATTAACAACACAACATAATAACAAAACATGAACGCTCATTTAAAAGAAATTCACAAAGCGAACAAATAATACATGAAAACAATTTACAGTGATATATAAGTATAGACAAAGTTAAACGTATGTACATGATGACTATTTTCTATCAAAATCTAAATTTGTTGTTAATGGGAACCAGAAATGAGCAGATGTGCGAGTTGTGCCAGATGCTAAATGATGCTTTCATAATGAGATTGGTTGAGCATTCAAGTTTTGTTAGACATATGAAAAACTGAATTTAATGCAATCACTATTTTAGTTAATCTACAGATTTAATTTTGTTTTATTTGTTTTACACAGAAGAGAGTCAAGCACGGTTCAAGCGCCTACAGGAACACTTCTCTGACCCAATGACTGAGATTCATCTACTGTTCCCCCAGGCAACTTTGCCAACATTCACAGACTTCAATATCCTGCTGTAACGTCAAGAGTCATCCGTGCAGCTTTTGTACAGGCTGGTGCGTAGGCTATAGTTTATCTGAAACTCAATCTGCTAATTAAGATATTGTCTGGGCCTCACAAGGCATTTCAACAAGAAGAAAACAAATAGTATTGCAGCTAATCTGTAACGCATTAATATTTTGGTAGTTCCCAAACAATCTTCTGTAGGAGGGGTGGGGTGTGGGCTATTGGTTTGCACTCCATTTGCCAGTCCACCTCTCCTGTCCAGAGCCTGTACCCCTATACCATGAGGCCTATAATGCCTAAACTTGGCACGTGGGTACATATACAGTCGCACACTAAATTATGGTCACTACCTCCCACGTCAAAACAATCTATCTGTTCATTCGCCTGTCCACAGCAAGTGCTTTGACTGGGAGGGGGGGTTTGGATTGCCCTGAAACACTTAAAGCCCTGTCCCACGGTACGAGTTCATTCCAAGAGTTCTCCCGAGTTTGCCCTGATTCGAACTCGGAGATTTACGGTAATGGCCACTCGTCGGTACTCGGGGCTCTCGTGGACATTTTTCAACATGTTGAAAAATCTTCACGAGTCTTCCCGTGCTTACTTGCCGTTAGCGAGTCTTCCCGAGTACCTGCCGTTAGCGTTACGATCCGCTAAGAGACGTCCCCGAGCTCCGACGTACCCGCTACGTTCATTCTCGTAGCGGGTACCTTACGATGAGTACAAAAATGTGTACATTGGTCTTATGATAGCAGAGATACTAATTAAGGGCCACAATTGTGTTCTTGTTTTTAGGTACAAGCATCTCCTACCTTTCTTGGACCCCAGAGAACAGGACAAGGTTGGAGAGGAGTTCTCTGCCTATCAGTTAATGGATGACACAGAGATCCCAGCCAGCAAGTGGAAAGTGTGGGTGTCCAGAGACAGAGAGGACACCTACGAGTTCAGTAGGACTGACAAGCTGTGGGCCCATCTGTCAACACTCAAGAACCCTGTGACTGGTCAACCCAAGTTTCTTCAAGTGGCTAACGGTTGCACAACTTGTCCTCTGTATGCCAAATAGCTTACGCTGATGCAGAGAGGGTATTTTCAGCAATAGGGATGAACAAGACAGACACCAGAAATACCCCGAGTCTGGATGGCACCCTGAGTTCCATCATGACCATCAAGACGGGATCAGCAGAGCCCTGTTTCAGGTTTGAGCTACCCGCGGAGGTAATCCGTTCATCTCGCAGTGCAACCTACAGCTGCAATAAGGAACATTGTTGACTGGTCAAGCTGTTTCTTCCTGACTCTTCTTTCAAATACAACCCTCCTGTATCGACGAGCCATCAAGACTGAATGAGAGATTAGCTTTGCTAACTGGCCCCCAGTAAGGACTGCCATTGATACTTCATTCAGCTGTATTTCACCAAACATCGCACTTTGTTACGCAGCAGGAGTTTTTTCTGTTTGGTGTCATTTCCAGGCTGATTATATTGTACTTATAACTGGGGACATTTTATAGACTTTTCCGTTGCAACCCCATAGCAGTAGAGAGCACCAACTGTATGTATCTATCACATATAGTTATCACCACTATTGCTTGGACTCTTCATCTATTCTAGCTGTTCAACAGTAGGCATCACTCTCCCAACTACCAGTACAACTTAGTGGTGAGTAGGAATAGCTTTAAGTTATTACACTCCAAATGAATTAAGTGATTAATGCATCTCACAGGGCAGTAGATTCACTAGAGGATTATAAGGGAAATGACCATCAAAATTTGGAGTTGTGGCTCAAAAAAAGGAAGCTGGCTATGGTTATAGGTTAAGCAAACTAGCCCTGGTACTTCATTACAGGAGCTCCAGAGAGCAATGTCTGAGGCCCAGCTAAATGCAAAAGCATCATCCCCAGAACGTGGATATGTGACGTTTTGGGTCACTTACAACCCAACGGTATGATTGTTAAATTGTCCAATTGAAGGTTACTGCATAACTCTCTCCCTCTCCCTTTTTTGCCCCAATATAACCTCACCCCCCCCCCCCCCCATAGTACCCCACCTAGACTTGAACCTACTTCTCCCCCTCCCTTCCACCTACATTCCTTTCTCTAACGTCACAATTCACAACTCTTCAATCCTTTTGTCTCCGACGACTGTCTTCCTGATTACATTTCACTTAAACATTCTTTGAGGATATGGGTTCAATTCAGGAAATGTTTTGGGTTGCATAACTTTTCTCTACTGAGCCCTATTGCATCAAACCACCCTTTTAAACCATCAACTCAGGACCCTGTCTTTAAAGAATGGCATAGGAAGGGTACTGTGCGCTTCAAGGACATGCTTATGGGTAACACTGTAGCATCATTTGAACAATTAAGCAACAAATTCAATCTTCCAAAGTGAGATGTTTTCCGATACCTGCAAACGAGACATTATGTGTTCTATAAACTGCCCAGCTCGTCTATACCAACAGACACAAACAACCCTTGTTGATACAGTTCTTTCTTTAAACCCATCTCAGAATAGACTTATCTCAGCTTTATATGGCAGGATGGTGGACCTAATGGACAAGCTCAAGGCAGCATGGGAGGAAGACTTGGGCTCCTCACTTTCAGAAGATACATGGAGTTCCATTCTTAAACTGGTTAATTCCACCTCTCTATGTGCTCGTCACTGTCTGATTCAATTCAAAGTGGTACATCGGGCCCATATCTAAAAAGCCAAATTATCTACTTTTTACCCTGAGGTTAGTCCATTCTGTGTTAAATGTAACATTTCTGAAGCCTCTCTTATCCATATGTATTGGTCATGCCCCAGCCTTAACAAGTTCTGGCTAGAGGTGTTTCATACATTATCCCAGGTGTTAAACATCAAATTGGAACCAAAGCCTCTAATCACTCTTTTTGGGGTCACTGGTGAGGAGGTTGGATTAACTGCAGATAAACACCACACTATATCTTTTGCTTCTCTTCTGGCTCGGCGAACAATCCTACTCAGGTGGACGGAACCTACCCCGCCCACTCATACACAATGGCTGACAGATATTATGTCCTGCCTATAACTCGAGAAAATCAGGTACTTCAACATTCAAATGGAAGGTTTCAGAAAGCGTGGGAACCTTTTTTAAATGCATTCCAGACTTTATAAATGTTTGATCATCAAGCACAGTTTAACAGCTTAACAGTCTACCCATTCATTTATCGTGGATTATTGTTGTGACAGGCTGATATTTGCATATGCTCACTGGCAGTGACTGGGGAGGGATTATTATTTTTGTTATCTCATTTTTCTTTTATTGTTGTTGTCTTGGTATATGTTAGCATAAGGTGTTCTTTATTTATTCTTTTCGTACACTCTGTCAGTAACAAATGGACAACTTTGCACTTTGTTATGTCCTGAAAACTAAATAAAAAATATTTTGATTTAAAAAAAAACCTCTCCACTCCTTCTCCCCCCTTCTCTTCCCCTCTATTCCCTTCTCTCTCCTTCTCTGTCCTTCTTTCCCCTTCTCTCCTTCCCTCCCGCCCTCTCTAAAGGACTTACCGTGCTCTGCGGCAGCCGTTTACCTTCCTCTTCATCGCGCAGACAGCGCTCCTCCGCTGTCCCTGGCCCCCACCATCGCGATGTGTGTGTGTGTGCGGTCGGTAGCAAAGATACTGTAGGATCTTTGGTCAGTAGATGCAGCTCACGCTTCGGTCGAGGCTTTCCAGGCGAGTGACCAAAACCTCTGGCAACTCATGGAAACCTTGGGTGGGGCGCAAGGTCACCAGAGGTTTCCGTTCAGGTTTCCTAAGTGGGACAGGGGCATAACTACACAAATAATTGACGTGTCAGTGATGAGCAGTTTGGGAACAGCAACCTCAATTCCATTATTTTTTTTTAAATGGAAAATGATCCACAAGTTAAAGTCCTGAATCGTGGCAAGGTCAATGATGGCTTTAAACTTGCAAACCTTGATTAGGGAGACTATTTGCAGGTAAAGGGGTATCTGGCAATTGGGAGGGTTTTAAAAGTGAGCAGAGGGAGTTCAAAGCCTACATGCTCCCGATAGAATGAAGAGAAAGGCTGGCAGAGTTAGGAAACCTTGGTTGATGCTAGATATTGAACCTCTGAGCAGGAAAAAGGAGGCAACGTTAGTTATAGACAGCTGGGATCAAGCAAGTCTCTTGAGAAATGTAAGGGATGCAAGAGTATGTTTAAGGAGCAAATCAGGAGGGCAGAAATTGACCAGAAATATTGAAGCGATACCAGGCAGGTTGAGTAAAGTCATTTTTAATTTTACAGAGACAACGGAACTAAAACTCGTGAAAACCGTGTGCCAAGCGTAGCTAACAAACACAGCCCCTGTTGCTGGGACAAGTGCTGAATAACTGGCTAAAAGCCTGTGAACCAACCCTCGCGGTCACGTGACCATGCTTACCAAATGACAAGGGTTCTGACTTCCCCACCCCACCACTAGGTGTCGCTACAATATCACTGACAAAAAAGGATAACAAGGTCCTCTTATGGATCAGTGTAGTTGTCTACATGTAGAGGTGCGGCAGATGGGAGAGGTCTTAACTGAATACTTCTTGTCCGCATTTATTGTGGAGAAGATCATGGAAGTTTGGGAATTCGGGAAAGGGACCAGTAATTTCCTGACATTATGAAAGAGGACGTGTGTAAGAAGGAACTGCAGATGCTGGTTTAAACCGAAGAGAGACACAACATTCCGGTGTAACTCAGCGGACCAGGCAGTATCTTTGAAGAGAAGCGATTGGTGACGTTTCAGGTGGAGACTCTTCATCAGACAGTGAAAGAGAATGTGTTGGTGGTAAAAGGAAAAAAATGCTGACGCCTTGGCAGAGATTTTAATAAAAAACAAAGTCCAGAGGAACCAGGCTGCATCTGCAGTTTATTGTGTCTCCAGAAATATTTATATCTTCCTTAGCCACAGGCAGAGAATTCCACAGATTCACAACTCTCTTAGTAAAAAAAGTTTTCCTCATCTCAGTCCTAAATGGCCTAGCCCTTATTCTTAAACTGTGACCCCTGGTTCTGGACTCCCCCAACATCGGGAACATGTTTCCTGCATCTACCCTGTCCAAACTCTTAAGAATTTTATATGTTTCTATAAGATATCCTCTCATCCTTCTAAATTCCAGTGAATACAAGCCCAGTCGACCCATTCTTTCATCATATGTCAGTCCCCCATCCCGGGAATTAACCTTGTGAACCTACGCTGCACTCCCTCAATAGCAAGAATGTCCTTCCTCAAATTAGGACCAAATCTGCAGACAATACTCCAGGTGTGGTCTCACCAGGGCCCTGTACAGCTGCAATAGGACCACCTTGCTCCTAAACTCAAATCCTCTCCAAATTCGCTTTCTTCACTGCCTGCTGTACCTGCATGCTTACTTTCAGTAAGCCCTCCGGTTCTTCCTCAACCAGAGGAGCAACCTATACCCAGCCACTGACACCCTCCTCCGCCTAGCGGAGTTGGTCCTCACCCTCAACAACTTTACGTTTGACTCCTCCCATTTCCTCCAAACAAGGCGTAGCTATGGGCACACGCATGGGCCCCTGCTACGCCTGCCTCTTTGTCGGGTACGTTGAACAATCCTTGTTCAATACGTACCAGGGCCCCATCCCCGACCTCTACCTCCGTTACATTGACGACTGCTTTGGGGCCACCTCCTGCACCCACACACAACTGACTGACTTCATCCACTTCACCACCAACTTCTATCCGGCACTCCAATACACCTGGACCATTTCCGACACTTCCCGACCATTCCTTGACCTCACCATCTCCATCGCAGGGGACAGACTCCTGACCGACATACACTACAAACCAACTGACTCACATGGCTATCTGGACTACACGTCTTCCCACCCTGCCTCCTGTAAAGACTCCATCCCCTGCTCCCAATTCCTCCGCCTACGCCGCATCTGTTCCCAGGATGAGACGTTCCACACCAGGGCATCGGAAATGTCCTCGTTCTTCAGGGAACGGGGATTCCCCTCCGCCACCATAGATGAGGCTCGCACCAGGGTCTCATCCATACCCCGCAACACTGCTCTCTCTCCCCATCCCCGCACTCGCAACAAGGGCAGAGTCCCTCTAGTCCTCACCTTTCACCCCACCAGCCGTCAAATACAACAAATAATCCTCCGCCATTTCCGCCACCTCCAACGTGACCCCACCACTCGCCACATCTTCCCATCTCCCCCTATGTCCGCCTTCCGCAAAGACCGCTCCCTCCGCAACTCCCTTGTCAATTCTTCCCTTCCCTCCCGTACCACCCCCTCCCCGGGCACTTTCCGTTGCAACCGCAAGAAATGCAACACCTGTCCCTTCACCTCCCCCCTCGACTCCATTCAAGGACCCAAGCAGTCGTTCCAGGTGCGACAAAGGTTCACCTGTATCTCCTCCAACCTCATCTACTGCATCCGCTGCTCTAGATGTCAGCTGATTTACATCGGGGAGACCAAGCGTAGGTTGGGCGATCGTTTCGCCGAACACCTCCGCTCAGTCCGCAATAACCTACCTGAACTCCCGGTGGCTCAGCACTTCAACTCCCCCTCCCATTCCCAATCCGACCTCTCTGTCCTGGGTCTCCTCCATTGCCAGAGTGAGCAACACCGGAAATTGGAGGAACAGCACCTCATATTCCGCCTGGGTTGCTTGCGTCCGGATGGCATGAACGTTGAATTCTCCCAGTTTTGCTAGCCCTTGCTTTCTCCTCCCCTTCCTTAACCCTCGAGCTGTGTCCTCCCATCCCCCCGCCCTCGGGCTCCTCCTCCTCCCTTTTTCCTTCCTTCTCCCCCCCACCCCCCATCAGTCTGAAGAAGGGTTTCGGCATGAAACGTCGCCTATTTCCTTCGCTCCATAGATGCTGCTGCACCCGCTGAGTTTCTCCAGCATTTTTGTGTACCTGCTTACTTTCAGTGACTGAGGTACAAGGACACCCAGGTCTCGTTGCAACTCCCCTTTTCCTAATCTGACCATTCAGATAATGTCTCCTGTTCTTGCCACCAAAGTGGATAACCTCACATTTATCCACATTATACTGCATCTCCCATGCATCTGCCCACTCACCCAACCTGTCCAAGTCACCATGCAGCCTCATAGCATCCTCATCGTAGCTCACACTGCCACCCAGCTTTGTTACATCCGCAAACTTGGAGATGTTACATTTAATTCCCTCGTCTAAATCATTAATATATATTGTAGATAACTGGGGTCCCAGCACAGAGCCTTGCGGCACCTCAATAGTCACTGCCTGCCATTCTGAAAATGACCCGTTAATCCCTACTATTTGCTACCTGTCTGCCAACCAGTTCTCTATCCTTGTCAATACTCTACACCCAATATCCTGTGCTCTAATTTTGCACACTAATCTCTTGTGTGGGACCTTGGCAAAGGCTTTTTGAATGTCGAGATGCACCACATCCACTGGCTCTCCCTTATCCATTCTACTTGTTACATCCTCAAAAAATTCCAGAAAATTAGTCATGCATGATTTCCCCATCATAAATCCATGCTGACTTTGACTGTCACTGTTTTCCAAATGTGCCACTATAACATCTTTAACAATCGACTCAAGCATCTTCCCCACTACTGATGGAAGGCTAGTGGTCTATAATTCCCCGTTTTCTCTCTCTTAAAAAGTAGAGTTACATTGGCTACCCTCCAGTTCACAGGAACTGATCCAGTGTCGAGAGAACATTGGAAAATGATCACCAATGCAACCGCAATTTCTAGGGCCCCCCTCCTTGAGTACTCTGGGATGTAGACCATCAGGCCCTGGGGATTTATCTGCCTTCAGTCCCAACAGTTTACCTAACACCATTTCCTGACTAATATGGATTCCCTTCAGTTCCTCCCTCCCACTGGATCCTCGGTCCCCTAGTATTTCTGTGAGATTGTTTGTGTCTTCCTTAGTGAAGACAGAACCAAAGTACTTGTTTAACTGTTCTGCCATTTCCTTGTTTCCTATTATAAATTCACCTGTCTCTGATTGTAAGGGACCTACATTTGTCTTCACTAATCTTTTCCTTTTTACATATCTAACGGAAATTTTACAGTCAGTTTTTTTATTCCCCGCAAGCTTTCTTTCATGCTCTCCCCCCCCTCTTAATTAACCCCTTTGTCCTCCTCTGTTGAATTCTAAATTTCTCCCAGTCCTCTGGTTTGCTGCTTCCTCTGGCCAATTTATACGCCTCTTCCTTGGATTTTACACTATCCTTAATTTCACTCGTTAGCCGCAGTTGAGCCGCCTTCCCCGTTTTATTTTTGCGCCAGACAGGGATGAACAATTTCTTCTGTTCATCCATGTGATCTTTGAATCTTTGCCATTGCATCTCCATCGTCAACCCTTTAAGTGTCATTTACCAGTCTATCCTAGCCAATTCCCATCTCATACCTTCAAAGTCTCCTTTATTCAAGTTCAGGATCCTAGTCTCTGAATGTTGCCTGGGTTTCAACAACTAAGTTACAGAGAAAGGTTGAATGTTAGGTCTTTATTCTCTGGAGCGCAGAAGGTTAAGGGGGGACTTGATAGAGGTCTTTAAAATGATGAGAGGGATAGACAGAGTTGATGTGGACAAGCTTTTCCCTTTGAGAATAGGGAAGATTCAAACAAGAGGACATGACTTCAGAATTAAGGGACAGAAGTTTAGGGGTAACATGAGGGGGAACTTCTTTATTCAGAGAGTGGTAGCGGTGTGGAATGAGCTTCCAGTGGAAGTGGTGGTGGCAGGTTTGTTGGTATCATTTAAAGATAAATTGGATAGGCATATGGATGAGAAGGGAATGGAGGGTTATGGTATGAGTGCAGGCAAGTGGGACTAAGGGAAAATAATTGTTCGGCACGGACTTGTAGGGCCGAGATGGCCTGTCTCCGTGCTGTAATTATTATATGGTTATATAATTAACCGTGCCACTCTCCATCCTAATGCAGAATTCCACCATATTATGGTCACTGTTGCCCAAGGGGCTTTGCACAACAAGATCGCTAACTACTCCTTCCTCATTGCACAATACCCAGTCTAGGATGGTCTACCCTATAGTCGGTTCCTACACATATTGGTTAAAAAACCATCCCATATATATTCCAGGAAATCCTCCTCAGCGCTTACCAATGTGGTCGGCCCAATCTATATGCAGGTTAAAGTTACCCATGATAACTGCTGTACCTTTGCTACACGCATCCCTAATTTCCTGCTTGATGCTATCCACAACCTCCCTACTGCTGTTTGGTGGTCTGTATACAACACAAACTATTAAAACACACTAAAAATAACAAAAAAACAGATGACAGGACAGACAGACAGACTGTTGGTGAGGCAGCCATCACGGCGCCACCCGGTGGTACCCGGTATACAACTCCAACAAGCGTTTTCTCCCCTTTGGCTATTCCGCAGTTCTACCCACACCGATTCTACAGCATCCAAGCTAATGGCTCTCCTTACTATTGCAAGACTCTCCTTACTATTGGAAGACTGGAGGATGGTTAATGATGTGCCTTAGTGTATGGGAATTGTACCCCATAAATCCCATTGAGGTTTTTGAGGAGGTGACCAGGGCAGGGCAGTACACATTGTTTATACGGGAACCAGGGTGAGCCAGCCAGTTGTACACAGCATTAGCTATGGTGTCATAGGATGGTGCTAGTGTATGGGGATCACCGGTCGACATGGACTCGGTGGGCCGAAGGGCCTGTTTCCATGCTGTATCTCCAAACTAAACTAAACTAAAGTGAGTGTGTAAGACCACATAGTTTTAAGGCAAGTGGTAGAAGTATTAAAGAGATCTGAACGGGTAAGTTTTTTAAATACAGAGAGTAAATTAGCCTTTAGACTTTAGCAATATAGCGTGAAAACAGGCCGTTTAAGTGTGAGGTAGAGAGTTATTTTGCAGATTAGAGACCTGTGCCGAGTGGTGTGCTGTAAGAATTAGTGTGGGGTCCACTGTTGTTTGTCATCTGCATCAACAATTTAGATGTGAATGTAGGTGGCATGATCAGTAAGTTTGCAGATGACACCAGAATAGGTTGTACAGGTAGGTCCTCCCCAGGTTACCAACGCCCCATGTATGGGCAGCCCATACATATACGAGAGTGGGGTGGATAGGGATGGGTTTGCAGGGCTGCAGAAATCTTCCATGTGTATTTCTATGTGCCTACCCCTGCAACCCACCCACCACCCCCCCCCCCCTCACCCACCACCCCCTCCCCCCACCCACACCCTCCCCCCCCCACCCCTCCTAAGCTGCAATAACCGATCTGAAGAGCTGAGCAGACTCACTCGCTGACTCACTGAGTCCATGCGGTCGGTTAGACGCCTGCACGCCCTCCTATCACACCTGCTCTGTGATCCTCTCCCACACACTCTTCATTTACAAACTTCACGTTACAGACGGTTCTCAGGAATGCAACCCTGTTGAAACTTTGGAGGAGCTGTGTAGTCAATCTAAGGTTATCTAGATCAACGAGGACAGTGTTGAAAGGAATGACTTAATTCCAACAAGTGTGAAGTGATGCATTTTGAGAAGTTAAATCAGAGCCGATCGTACAAAGTGAATGTCCAGGCCCGGCAGAGAGACCTCACGGCAACAGGTAGACAAGGTGGTGAAGAAGATGTATGTCACATTTGCCTTCATCAGTTGAAGCGTTGAGTAAAAGGCTTGGCATCATGTCACAGATGTACAAGATATTGGTGAGACCGCACATGGAGGATTGTGTGGAGTTCTAGTTGCCAGACTATAACGCAAATGTGACTACGCTGGAGAGGATTCACAAGGATGTTATCCAGACTGGAGGGCTTGAGTTATAAGGAGAGATGGGACAGGCTGGAATTGTTTTCCTTGGAGCGTAGGAGGCTGAGGAGTGACCTTGAATGAATAAATGATACTTTATTGTCACATGTTTCTGTGGGTGCCTAGGTACAGTGAGATGCTTTGTTTTACATACAACCAGGGCAGTACACTAGTGTGGCCACGTGTCTCGCCCCCCCCCCGACAAAGTTACAAAGTAGCGAACTGCCACCGCACGTGGCAGCAGGCTTCGCCCCCCCCCCACCATGTCTCCCTTCATTCTCAGCGGTCTCGTAGAGTATTATAAAATTGAGGGGCATGGATAAGGTGGATGATCAGGGACATTATCCAAGGATTGGGGAGTCAAAAACTAGTGGGCATTGTTTTAAGGTGAAGGGGACCTGAGGGGAACGTTTTTCGCATAGAGGACGGAATATACAGAACAAGCTGCCAGATGGAAGTGGCAGAAGTGGACATTACAATTAGGATAGGTACATGGACAGCAAAGGTTTAGAGAGATATGGGACATATGCTGCCAAATGGAAGTAAAGCAGAAAGGCATCTTAGGTGGTATCTACAAATTGGGCTGAAGGGCCTGTTTCCATGCTCCACAACCCTGAGTTTATGACACCTTTAAGTTCCACATCACACGCCATTCAAACTTGGAAATACATTGCTGCTGCTTCATCATCACTGGATCTAAACTCAAGAACTCTCTCCCCAGTAGCATTGTGAGAGTTGCGTAATTAATTTCAACTGCATTTGATTTATGTTTCTTTATGTTCAAGACATCAATCTGAATCTTAAAAATGCTACTGAGCTAAGCACCCATAGTTTTTATCCACGAGTAGTTGCTCTACTCAACAGCCAAAAATCTGTAGCCTCCCTTTGATCTGGTAGTTTGTTGGTTCACATGCTTGATCAATGATGTTTTATCATTAATGTTTTATTATTATGAATGTTTAGTGTTTTCTGAGTCATTCGTAACTGTCACTGTATGTCATGTTGTTATTTGTGGGCGGAGCACCAAGGCAAATTCCTTGTATGTGAATACATGGCCAATAAACTTATTTACTTTAAAGGAACCTTTCCATTTTTCTTGACTGATAAGGCATCCAACCAATTAGCATGGACAAGTTTTTGAAATATTGAGAGTTTTCATGTCATAAGAGCCGAATCAGGCCATTCGTCCCACTGCCATTCAATCATGGCAGATTTATCTTTCCCTCTCAAACCCAATCTGCTACCATCTGCCCGTAACCTTTGATACCCTTACTAATCAAGTACCTGTCAATCTCTGCTTTAAAAATACCCAAAGACTTGGCCTCTACAGCTGTCTGTGGCAATGAGTTCCACATATTCCCCATCCTTTTGTATAAAGCACAACATTTTCTTCTGGATAAAATGTTACATTTTGAGATAATTGGTGTTAGTGCTCCATATTTACAATGCTCTTGCATTACTATAGTGTCAATTTTATTTCATTTATATGTCCCATTTTGAGTCTAACATCTCTTATCTTAAATTCTAACGGTACTTCAAGCAATAATGTTTCTGATTTGCTTCAGTTAACGTGACTTTTTCAATTAACTATTCTATTCTATTTTACTCAATTATTCAAAACCCATCGTTACTAAAAGCAATAGAATATGTAAATTGAAAATGTAAATATTGTATTAAGTGAGAACAACAAACTGAGAGTGTTGTTTGACTGAAACAGTCCCACTTGGTCGTTTTTCGGCGACTGTCGGCATCATATCAGTGTCGCCAAAAGATTTTGAACATTTCAAAATCCAGGGGCGACAAAAAAAATGTTGCGACACTTGAAGAAACTCCACGCGTCAACATGTCATCACGCCGCGTCACGTCTCATCACCACCGCATCACGCCGCGTCATGCCTCGTCACCGCCGCATCTCGCCGTGTCACACCACACAGTGTTAGCTGTGAGGAGGATGCTATGAGGCTGCAAGGTGACTTGGGTAGGCTGGGTGAGTGGGCAAATGCATGGCAGATGCAGTATAATGTGGATAAATGTGAGGTTATCCACTTTGGTGGCAAGAACAGGAAAGTAGACTATTATCTGAAAGGTGGCCAATTAGGAAAAGGGGAGATGCAATGAGACCTGGGTGTCATGGTACACCAGTCATTGAAAGTAGGCATGCAGGTGCAGCAGGCAGTGAAGAAAGCGAATGGTATGTTAGCATTCATAGCAAAAGGATTTGAGTATAGGAGCAGGGAGGTTGTACAGGGTCTTGGTGAGACCACACCTGGAATATTGCGTACAGTTTTGGTCTCCAAATCTGAGGAAAGACATTCTTGCCATAGAGGGAATACAGAGAAGGTTCACCAGACTGATTCCTGGGATGCCAGGACTTTCATATGAAGAAAGACTGGATAGACTCGGCTTGTACTCGCTAGAATTTAGGAGATTGAGGGGGGATCTTATAGAAACTTACAAAATTCTTAAGGGGTTGGACAGGCTAGACGCAGGAAGATTGTTCCCGATATTGAGGAAGTCCAGGACAAGGGGTCACAGTTTAAGGATAAAGGGGAAATCCTTTGGGACTGAGATGAGAAAAGCATTTTTCACACAGAGAGTGGTGAATCTCTGGAACTCTCTGCCACAGAAGGTAGTTGAGGCCAGTTCATTGGCTATATTTAAGAGGGAGTTAGATGTGGCCCTTGTGGCTAAAGGGATCAGGGGGTATGGAGAGAAGGCAGGTACAGGATACTGAGTTGGATGATCAGCCATGATCATATTGAATGGCGGTGCAGGCTCGAAGGGCCGAATGGCCTACTCCTGCACCTATTTTCTATGGTTCTATGGTTCTATCACACTGCAAATATTTCGGTGACCTTATACATCACGTCGCCAGCAGTTGCCGAAAAAAATCGCTAAGTGGGATCCCTTAATTTCATTACAGTACTTGCGGTGGAGTTTTGATATGACTGAAAGGAATGATGACATATTGGAGAATGATATTCTTTCACACCTGACACGGTGCAATCCGTCAACTTTTTGAGTCATCATTGTGGTGCAGCTAGTAGAGCCGCTACATCACAGCAGCAGAGAACTGGGTTTCTCTGCTGCTGTCTGCGTGGAGTTTGCCGGTTCTGCCTGTGACTGCATGGGTTTCCTTCGGGTGCTCCGGTCTCCTCCTACGTCCCAAAGTTGTGCGGTTCGGTGGGTTAATTGGCCGTTGTCCGTTTCCCCGAATGTGCACGTGAATGATAGAATCTGGGGGGGGAGGTGAGTCAAGTGATGAGAAAAGGCAGAGAATTAAAATAAGTGGGATGAATGTAGAAATAATGTAAATAGGCGGCTGCAGCTTGGCATCTACTCTGTGTGTAGGCCCTGGTTCATGTTGTAGCTCACTATTAATCTATTATATGGATCTGGAGAATTGTTGAAATGAAAAGGATTCTTCATATGGTCCGTGTCCTCTTGATATCAGTTATATCCACTTTATTATCAAGACTGCACTTCATCCAAGTCAGCCTCATCAGACAGTGAGACCTGGTTGTTTTCTTCATATTGAGAGAGGAACAGGAATCACTGCTCAGTCCAACCTGTTTCTGATGCTCACCTTATATTTGGGATCTTCTCCCTTGCGTTGACCCCGAGACCTTTAAGTAGCGCCCCACAAATAAACTAGATGGGTCCAATCAACCCAGTGCTGGGTGGGCAAACACCACTCACAGTCTGCAATCTGGAAGGCCCAAGGCTTGGCGCCCTTGCACAGGTGGGTGAACACACACACACAAGTGTGTTCCCGTGGCCTAGAATGCCTGAGGAATCACGTTGTTTCCACACATTCCTGAACTTGGGTGCGTTCGTTTATGCCCATGTGTAAATGACCTGACGTCTGAAAATTCCCCGGATTGATTTGCCCTGATCCGGTCATCAAACTCAGCTGTCCACTATGGACGTCCCACTAAACTAACTGCATGCTAAGCAGAAGTATATAAAAAGCCGATGGCAAATATGCAATATGCAAATGAAAACTGCACACCCTTTCTTTGTTCCCATTTCATTACCCAACACGTCACCGAACACTTGCACTCAGTCCACCAAGGTCTGCTGGATCTCCTGGTTACTCACCATTTTAACTCCTCTTACCATTCCCATACTGACCTTTTTGGCCTGAGCTTTCACCATTGCCAGCATGAGGCCACATGCTAACTGGAGGAGCAGCATCTCATTATATCTTAGAGTCTGTTCTCACCTTCTCCATCATGGGCTGGTTTGGCTCAGCCACCAAGCACGACACCTGTAGGCTGCAGCGAATCGTCCGATCAGCAGAGAAGATTATTGGCTGCAACCTTCACTCCATTGATGAACTGTACACTGCAAGGACCAGGAAGCGGGCGGGCAAGATTATCTCTGAATTCTCTCACCCTGGCCACAAACTCTTTGAATCATTTCCCTCTGGAAGGCGACTCCGGACTGTCAAAGCTGCCACAGCCAGACATAAAAACAGTTTTTATCCACGAGTAGTTGCTCTACTCAACAGCCAAAAATCTGTAGCCTCCCTTTGATCTGGTATTTTGTTGGTTCACATGCTTGATCAATGGTGTTTTATTGTTAATGTTTTATTATTATTAATGTTTATTGTTTTCTGAGTCATTCGTAACTGTCACTGTATGTCATGTTGTGACTTGTGGGCGGAGCACCAAGGCAAATTCCTTGTATGTGAATACTTGGCCAATAAACTTACTTACTTACTTATGCTTGGGTAGCTTATAACTCAATAATATGAACATTGAATTCTCCAATTTTACATAACTAACCCACCTAACTCCCAGTTTGACTCCACCCCATTTTATCCCCTCTTCCCTGTGCCCCATCTTGGTATGCACCCATCTCTCCCTTTAGTTTAAGAAGGAACTGCAAGATGCTGGAAAATGGAAGGTACACAAAAATGCTGGAGAAACTCAGCGAGTGCAGCAGCATCTATGGAGCGAAGGAAATAGGCAACGTTTCTAGAAACGTTGCCTATTTCCTTCGCTCCATAGATGCTGCTGCACACGCTGAGTTTCTCCAGCATTTTTGTGTACCTTCTACCTCTAGTTTAGTTTGGTTTATTATTGTCACATGTACTAAGGTACAGTAAAAAAATATTTTATTTGTGTGCTCTCTAGTCAAAGGAAATACTTTGTCTGTAGTCTGAAGAAGGGTCTCGACCGAAACGTCACCCATTCCGTTTCTCCAGAGATGCTGCCTGAGTTACTCCATCTTTTGTGTCTATCTTCAGTTTAAACCAGCATCTGCTGTTCCTTCCTACACAATGGAAATTGTAATCACCTGTGCATGATTATAATCAAGCTGTCTACAATGCACAGATAATATAAGATAAAGTGTACATTTATTGTACTTTAAAGTCTGATTAAAGATCGTTCAAAGGTCTCCAATGAGGTAGTTGGGAGGTTAGGACTGCACTCCAGCCGATGAGAGGACCATTCAGTTCTAAGGAGGCTGCTTTCTTGTCCATAGCTTCGATGTGGCTGGTCCAAGACAAATTGTTGGTGATGTTGATTCCTCTTTGACCATCTCTACTTTGGTGTTCTCAATGTATACCAGAGGATGTGTACTGTACTGCTTCCTGAAGTCACTCACAATCTTGTTTGTCTTGCTGACATTGAGGGAGGGTGTTGTCTTGGCCCCGGGTCACATGTTTCTCAATCTCGTTTCTGAACTCCGTCTCATCATTATTTGATATCAGGTCCACTACAGGAGTGTCGTCCACCAACGTGTACATTGAGTTGGATTGGGGTTTGGTTGCACAGTCATGAGTGGAGGAGTATAAAGGGTGCTGAGAACGCATCCTTGTGGAGCACTATTGTTGAGGATTATCGAAGAGGATGATCTGGCGCCTATTGTGGTCTGTGGGTCGGGAAGGCAAGGGTCAAGTTGCAGAGGGGAGCAATGAATCTGTCCATAAGTTTGGAGATGAGCTTGGATAGTTTAATGGTATTGAAAGCAGAGCAGTAGTCTATGAATAGGAGTCCTTCTTATTTAGATATTCCAGGGATGAGTGTAGGGCCAGGGGGATGGTATCAGCGGTGGACTAGATGTGGCGGTAGGAGAACTGCGGTGGATCGAGGCTGGATTCAATGTGTTATAACCAGCCTCTCAAAGCACTTCATGATGGCGGATGTCAAGGCCACTGGGTGGTAGTTATTAGGGCCAAACATCTTGTTTTCCTTTGGTACTGGGATGATAGTGATCTTCGTGAAGCAGGTGAACCCCTAAGAATGGAGTAGGGACAGATTAAAGATGTACAGTACGTGAACAGTCGCGCTAGTTGGTCCGCACGGTTCCTATAGACGTGGCTGGGACTCCATCCGGGCCAGTTGCTTTTCATGGGTTCACCCTCAGGAAGGCCGATGTGACTTCTGAAACATTGACCATGGGACAAGGCACATTAGAGTCTGACGAGACAGATGTCATCGTCCCATTGTCCTTAGCCTCATAGCGAGCATAAAATGCATTGAGTTCATCATGGAGGGCTACACTATCACCAGCGATGCTACTTGACTTCTCTTCGCAACCCGTTATATCACTCAGGCCTTGCCACAGTCAACTGGTGTCCATGATTATACTGGGACTCAAGGTTATACCGGTATTGGCCCATGGCAGTCCTAGTGGCTTTGCAATGATGGTAGCACTTTCCTCTCCCCCCCCCCAACCTCTTACACCTTCTCTCATTCCTTCCTCAGGCTTCATATTTCACGCATCTTCTATCCAAATCTCACACTTTCTGTCCTTTCATCTCTGGCCTTTGTCCGACCATCTGCCAATCAACCCCCCTTCACCAGTATCTTATAATTTGCCAGACTTTGTACCCTCTTCCAGCTTTCTCCCTCCCCTACCCCAATCAGTCTGAAGAAGGATCCCCACCCATAACGCTGCCCGCCCACGTTCTCCAGAGTTGGTGCCTGACCCTGCTGAGTAACTTCAGCACTTTGTGGCTTTTTTCTAAACAGGCATCTGCAGTTCCATGTGTCTGGCTTGTACCTACTTGTTAGGCCAGTAGAGGGAGCTCCAATCCTTTGGATGTCTTTGTAAGCCCCGGTGCGTATCAGAACATCAGCACCACAGAGGGGATCTGGAAATCTGCTTTGAGAAAAATTGGGGTATCTTTTACTGTAATATTAGTGTAATATTAACCATGAACAATAATGCACCCATCCCCTTTAATGGCAGTGTATTACTGATCTCTGATTCAACCAATGTTTGCTGAAAGTTCCAAATTGGTCTTTGAAGGGCCTTTGAAATAAATTGGTTAGACTTAAATAGTCCGTTAGGATAGAAAGATGATTCCACTTCTGTGGGCTGAGCGGCAGCTGATCAGGGCAATGTGTGAAATGCAGACCTTGCCGCAGATGGGGCAGGTACTTTATAGGATAGGTAGATAGACACAAAGTGCCGGAGTAACTCAGCGGGTCAGGCAGCATCTCTGGAGAAAAAGAATGGGTGACGTTTCTGGTTGGGACCCTTCTTCAGACTGGTCCAAAGATAGATACAAAGTGCTGGAGTAACTCAGTGGGTCAGACAGCGTGTCTGGAGACAAAGAATGGGTGACGTTTCGGGTTGGGACCCTTCTTCAGACTGGTTCGAAGATAGACACAAAGTGCTGGAGTAACCAACTATAGGATAGGTGGTTTAGAAGGTTTATATACTCTTCCTGCCATTTAATCTGGGTTTTTGTGGCCTCTCAGCAGCTATTCATACCACCCCTAATGTTTTTTCTCTATTTTGAGCTGTTAAGGGCCTGTCCCACTAACGCGATTTCTTCGGCGACTTGCAGAAAACATGTTGAAAATCCAGCGGCGACCAGAACAAGGTACGACTCTTTGGGCGACTACTCACGACCATACAGGCTTCACCCCACAACATGTCACCAGGGTGTCACCTATATGGTCGTGAGTCGTCTCCTCAATCGCCAAAGAGTCGTAGCGTCTTTCTGGTTGCCGCTGGGTTTCCAACATGTTGAACATTTTCGGAGACCTGCAACGGCCTATGACGGGTGCCTGCAGTCGCTGAAAAAGTTGCATAAGTGGGACAGGCCCATTAGGATGACCTTGTGCTGGAATGGAGGCAAAGTAGGTGAAAACTATTCCTCTATGTCTTACATATTAACTTCAATCCAGAGGGAAGCTTGTTGAAAGTGAGATGTTGCGTTGCCAGGGAGTCTGGGTAAAGTGTGAGTCGCTACTGGTCTACACTGAGTGTGGGTCTGTTGTGTGTCCATTACATAAGATCACAGCCTGCACATTGTCATGTGGCAGTTGTAAGACAAATTTGAGAAGGATATCTTAAAGACGCTCTCTACGGTAGAGTCAAAGGCTTTGTGTGGTCACAAAATATCCATTCCCTCCATTACTTTGGCATTGGAAATGCAGTGAAGAGCAAGATAATGCACTCTGCCCCAGGAAGGACAAATCCTCGACCGTTAACACCTCTGTAGATTCAGCAAAGTGACCATTCATGAATCTTGTTATTTCCTGTTGTTCGTGTATGTAGACCATTGTTATATCATTGCATTAGTAAGCTCATATATACCGGCTTTTCTTCAAGTCAAAGAGTCATATTGCACGGAAACAGGCTCATAGAAACATAGAAAATAGGTGCAAGAAGAGGCCATTCGGCCCTTCGAGCCAGCACCGCCATTCATTGTGATCATTGCTGATCGTCCCCTATCAATAACCTGTGCCTGCCTTCTCCCCATATCTCCTTGACTCCACTAGCCCCTAGAGCTCTATCTAACTCTCTCTTAAATCCATCCAGTGACCTGGCCTCCACTGCCCTCTGTAGCAGGGAATTCCATAAATTCACAACTCTCTGGGTGAAAATGTTTTTTCTCACCTCAGTCTTAAATGACCTCCCCTTTATTCTAAGACTGTGGCCCAACTGGTCCATGTCGGCAAAGATGCCCCATCTAAACTAGTCCAACTTGTTCACATTTGGTCCATATTCCTCTAAACCTTTTCCATCCATGTACCTGTCCAAATGTTGTAAATGTCCTTATTGTATCTGTCCCAACTACTCCCTCTGGCAGTTCATTCTACATTGGTACCACCCTCTGTGTTACAAAAATGCCCCTCAGGTTCATATTAAATCTCTTCCCTCTCACCCTCTAGTTCTTGATTCCCCTACCAAAAGAAATGTTCATTCACCCTAACTATTCATGCCATGATTTTATGCACCCTTCTGTAAGATCACCCCTCATCCTCCTGTGCTACTAGAAATAAATTCCTAGCCAGCCCAAGCTCTCCCGATGGTTCAGTCCCTCAAGTCCTGGCAGCATTCTCTTAAACATTTTCTGCACTCTTTCCAGCTGAATGACATATTTCCAATACTAGGGTAACCAAAACTGAATACAATACTCAAGTGCTGCCTCGCTGATTTCTTGTACAACTGTAATATAGCCTGATAGACACAAACTGCTGAATTATCTCAGCGGCATCTCTGGAGAAAAGGAATAGGTGATATTTTATGTTGGAACCTTCAGATATAGCATCCCCAACTTCTGTACTCATTTCCCTGACTGAAGAAGGCCAGCATGCGAAATGTTGTCTTTGCCATCCTGCAACACCACTTCCAGGGAACTATGTACTTGTATCCTGAGATCTCTCTGCTCTTCAACACTGCCTGGGCCCCATCATTCACTGTGATGGGGCCCTGCCCACGTTTGACTTCCCAAAATTCTACATCTTGCACATATCTGGAGACTGGTTCGAAGGAGAAGGCAGGAACGGGGTACTGATTGGGGATGATCAGCCATGATCACATTGAATGGCGGTGCTGGCTCGAAGGGTCGAATGGCCTACTCCTGCACCTATTGTCTATTGTCTATTATCTGAATGAATTTCCATTAAGCCATTCCTTGGTCCACTTGCCCAGCTGATTCAGATTTGTTGTATTCTCGATAACCATGCTGATTGTCTACAATGGCACCTATTTCAGTGTTATCCGCAAACGTACTGATTATGCCTCGTACATTCTCTTTCACATCATTGATGTAAATGACAAACAGCCCTGGGCTCAGCACTGATCCCTGATCACAGGCCTTCAGTCTGAAAAACAACCTTCCACCACCACCCTCTGCTACCGACCATGAAGCCAATTCTGTATCCAGTTGATCTAATATTCTGTATACAGAATCTGTAGTCACGTGATCTAACCTGTGAGAGCTGGGCTATCATGTGGCTGCTTAACGAAGCCCCTTGCTAAAATTCATGCAGATAACACCCTGTCATTAGCATTGTTACTTCTTCAAAGAACTGAAACAAATTCATGAGACACGAGATCCCAACACAAAACCATACTGACTATCCGTAAAAGAAGGGTCTCGAAATGAAACGTTACCCATTCCTTTTCTCCGGAGATGCTGCCTATCCCGCTGAGTTATTCCGACATTTTGCATCTAACCCTAATCAACTCTTGTTTTTCCAAATGTATTTATATCTCATCCACAGAATCTTCTGCATTTACTTTCCTACTACAGACATTAGGCTTACTGGTCTATAGTTACCAGATTTTTATTTGTAGTCCCTCTTAAATAAAGGCATAACATTACCAGCCTCCCGTTTACTGGCACCTCACCTGTATCCAAACAATGATTCTTCTATAGACACAAAATGCTTCATAACAAGAGGATTTCAGTATAGGAGTAAAGAGGTTCTTCTGCAGTTGTATAGGGCTCTGGTGAGAACACATCTAGAGTATTGTGTACAGTTTTGGTCTCCTAATTTGAGGAAGGACATCCTTGTGATTGAGGCAAGTGCAACGTAGGTTCACAAGATTGATCCCTGGGATGGCGGGACTGTCATATGAGGAAAGATTGAAAAGACTAGGCTTGTATTCACTGGAGTTTCGAAGGATGAGGGGTACTTATAGAAACATATCAAAATTATAAAAGGACTGGACAAGTTAGATGCAGGAAAAATGTTCCCAATGTTGGGTAAGTCCAGAACCAGGGGCCATAGTCTTAGAATATAGGGGAAGCCATTTAAGACTGAGGCGAGAAAAAACTTTTTTACCCAGAGAGTTGTGAATTTATGGAATTCCCTGCCACAGAGGGCAGTGGAGGCCAAGTCACTGCATGGATTTAAGAGGGAGTTAGATAGAGCTCTAGGGGCTAGTGGAATCAAGGGATATGGGGAGAAGGCAGGCACGGGTTATTGATTGGGGACGATCAGCCATGATCACAATGAATGACTTGAAGGGCCGAATGGCCTCCTCCTGCACCTATTTTAGATGTTTCTATGTTACTATGTAACTCAGTAGGACAGGCAGCATCTCTGGAGAGAAGGAATGGGTGACATTTAGGTCGAGACCCTTCTTCAGACTCGACCCAATACATCACCCATTCCTTCTCTCCAGTGATGCTGCCTGTCCCGCTGAGTTACTCCAGCATTTTGTAACTACCTTCGATTTAAACCAGCGTCTGCAGTTTTTTCCTGCACAATGATTCTTTTATCTCAGCCAGAACTCCTGAAATTTCTTCTCTAGCTTCCCACGATGTCCTTGGATATATCTGATCAGGTCTGGGAGATTTATCTACCATTATACTTGTAGTGACATCAATCAGCATCTTCTTGTCTGTAATTGCCATTAACCTTCCCAAGTGCCCTCGTATTGTCTTTCTCCGTGGTAAAAACCGAGTAGAAATATTCTTTCAGGACCATTCATTGGAGAACTCCAACTAAACTCCAAACTCCGAACAACCCACGGTGCACTAGGAGCTGTGTGTTTAATGTTGTTTTTGCCTTTTGTTATTCATTGAAGTTTATTTATTTTTTGTTCATCTTTTGAGTACTGTGTTTACAGAGCTGTTGTGCTGCAACAAGTAAGAATGTCATTGTTCCGTTTTGGGACATATGACAATAAAACAATCTTGACTCTCTCGCACTTGAATCCTTGCGAATGTTCCCTTCAGTTCTTCGTAATCATGTACGTTCAGCGCTATTAAATCCACTGATAACTATTGATCAGTTCTATATTTCAAACAGTCATGAAAAGGAGTATTTACACTCGAGAGAGACATTCTGGTGGTTTTCTGGATTACTTTTTTTTGTCTCGAGATACGGCGTGGAAACAGGCCCTTCGGCCCATCGAGTCTGCCCCGACCAGCGATCCCCGCACACTAATCTACACACATTAGGGACAATTTACAATTTTTATCAAGCCAGTTAGCCTACAACCCTGTACGCCTTTGGAGGGTGCAAGGGAATCAGAGCTACCAGAGAGAACCCACGCAGGTCATGGGGAGAGTGTACAAACTCCATACGGACAGCACCTGTAGTCAGGATCGAACCCGGGTCTCTGGCGCTGTAAGGCAGCAAATCTACCGCAGTGCCACCGTGCCCCCTAAGGGGCTGGTAAGTTAATTTCCCTCCAGTCCGAGTTAGTGAGAGCCTCTTTCCTATTATATCTGTTAAACTTCATTCTACTTTAGAATAATATGCTAGAGAGATTGAATAATTCTCAGTTGTCTATCACCCATTGATCTGTATGTGAAGAGCAGGCTTTTGATGGCTTGGGAAGGAATGTAAACACAGTCCGTGAGTCTGCCTTGCTGCTGAATGAAGGAATTACCCTTGCTGCTGAATGAAGGAATGTTTTGACGTAACATTTGAACTTCTTCCTTGGTGACCTGTCTTCACCTGGTGGGAAAACCATGAAGAATTTCACACTCAAGCTCCAGGTTCTTCTGACGCAAACAGACCAATTACCATAAATTCCTGCTTCAGAGAGACACCCCTCGAATACTTGGGAGCAGAGATGAACTATTAGTCTATCGATATCTATCCATCTATCAAGAGCCTGTTGTGCCCATTGTTCATTTATTGCAGGTTGGGCATTAAACTTAATCCTTGCTTTGCAAACTCAATTTTAACTTGCCCTCCCTCCTCAGAGTTTTACTTTACATTGGTTTTCATGAAGTCTAACTGGAAATTGTAGGGGGTGTTAGGCCGATCCATCAGTGTGGTCCACACTGTGATGGAGGGAGCCAGGCTCACTGAGGGCCCACATCTGGAATGAGCTGTGAGAAGAGTTGCTAGAGACAAGTATTTGGACAGCTACTTGGATAGAAATTGCATAGAAGGTACAGGCTTCATGCTGGCTAGTGGGATTAGGGTAATTGAATATCAAGGTGAACAGAGAAAGACACAAAATCCTCAGCGGGTCAGGCAGCATCTCTGGAGAAAAGGAATAGGGTGGCACAGCAGTAGAGCTGTTACCTTACAGCAACAGAGACCCGGGTTCGATCCTAACTACGGGTGCTGCTGTACGGAGTTTGTACGTTGTCCCAGTGACCTGCGTGGGTTTCCCCCGGGAACTCCCGTTTCCTCCCACACTCTGTGCAGCTCTGTAGGTTAATTGGCTTCCGTAAACATTGTCAATTGTCCCTAGTGTGTAGGATAGGGTTAATGTGCGACCTCGATGGTCTGCGCAGACTCAGTGGGCTGAAGGGGCTGTTTCCGCGCTATATCTCTAAACCTAAGACTAAAAGGTCACTTTTTGGGTCGAACTCCAGTCTGAAGAAGGGTTTCAACCCGAAACGTCACCAATTCCTTTTCACCTGAGATGCTGCCTAACCCACTGTTTTAACCACGCATTTTGTGATTGTCTTCGGCGTAAACCAGCATCTGCAGTTCACAAGTTGTAGGAGTAGAATTAGGCCATTCGGTCCATCGAGTCCACTCCGCCATTCAATCATGGCTGATCTCTGCCTCCTAATCCCATTTTCCTGCCTTCTCCCCATAACCCTTGACACCCATTCATCTCGACACACCAAGGTAAACAGACCAAACGGGGCCGCACGTTTCCAAGCTTCCATGATTCTGTACTGAGCCGGCAGTAACCCCACTACACGTGATTTTAATGCCCTTTAACAGAGGGTCTGACAATCTCAAACCAGCCCCATCCCACTCCGAGCACCAGCCAGCTGAGAAGCATTGGATCAACAACAAGGAAGTAGAGAGCAAAAGCTCAATTGAAATGTAGGCAACAATATGAGTCAGTGTTTGCTGCTGGATTAAAACGTCTTGTTGACATTCCTTTCATATGGAGAGAATCAGAATGTGGCGCCTTTTATAAATCTTGCAGCCCACGTCTGGAATTCTCAGTCATACAGTCGGGTTTTGTGTACACAGTACCTTGAAGCTCCCGCACTAAGTGTGTAGTCATAAATATTGATGGATTCATCGCTAATCTTTGCTCCCAACTATTTGTCGTTTTGTTCCTGCCGTGTGAAATTGGCAACCTGGGCCGTCAATGGGTTACATTGAATGACGTCGGTTTTAAACTGCAGAAACAAATTTTCAACCAAATGCCAACATTTATCCCCCACTCAAACCTCAATGGACTACAAAGTAGACACAAGATGCTGGAGTAACTCAGCGGGACAGGCAGCATCTGTGGAGGGAAGGAATGGGTAACGATTCGGGTCGAGACCCTTCTTCAGAGTGGATGTGGAGAGGATGTTTCACCGAGTGGGAGAGTCTAGGATAGGGGTCGGCAACCTACGGCTCAGGGGCCGAATCCAACCCGTAATATGAAATCATTCGGCCCGCAGGCGTTTTTTTAGTTTTCGCGACCTAGGCACTACTGCCAGTCCTGGGGCAGGTGAGTCGACCTGGGAACTGCAGCCAACGCGAGCTGATCCGGGAACTGCAGAAAACAAATTGGAAAACAGGTGAAAACTAACGCGAAAGACACCACCAAGTGTCACACTATGGCGAAGGATGTGGCCCGCCATCCGCTGACAGACATGGGTCCTGGTCCCCATGCAGAACAAGGTTGCCCACTCCTGGTCTAGGACCAGAGGTCATAGCCTCAGAACAAAAGTGTGTACCATTAGAAAGGAGATGAGGGGGAATTTATTTAATTAGAGGGTGATAAAATTATTTGTCCCCTCCATTTACTGCACTTCATCTAAAATCTAAATTGTGAATGTAAATAATGACAGTTTGGAATATGAAGGGTGATTAGAAAGGAGCCAATAAAACATTCCTCTGGGTTGTGTAGTTCCAAAAAGACAAGAGGCAGCTGTCATTCCCCAAGAATAAAGGCACAATACAAGTTGCCAATATATAGAGTCATAGAGTCATACAGTGTGGAAACAGGCCCCTCGGCCCAACTTGCACACACCAGCCAACATGTCCCAGCTACACTGGTCCCACCTGCCTGCGTTTGGTCCATATCCCTCCAAACTTGTCCTCTCCATGTATCTGTCGAACTGTTTCTTAAACATTGGGATAGTCCCAGCCTTTGTACACCTCTATAAGACCTGGATTTTGTGCACCTCTATAAGATCACTCCTCATCCTCCTGCGCTCCAAGGAATAGAGACCCAGCCTGCTCAACCTCTCCCTATAGCTCACACCCTCAAGTCCTAGCAACACCCTCGTAAATCTTCTCTGAACCCTTTCAAGTGTGACAATATCTTTCCTATAACATGGTGCCCAGAACTGAACACAATACTCTAAATGCAGTCACACCAACGTCTTATACAACTGCAACATGACCTCCCAACTTCTCTACTCAATACTCTGGAATTGACTGTTGGAAAGCACTTGTTGCATATCTAGAAACTATATTCCTTTTCTATGTGGAATTGTTGTCAGTTATCAATGGGACTTCGAAAAGCCGCAACAGTGCAGCATATTAATGCTTGTATTTTGGGGATCAAATCACAAACCACTAACTGCCCCGTCAGGCATTTCTGTAAATCCTGGCCAAAATTAAACAGAGGATTCATGCATTTACAAGGCCTCTTAGCCCTTTCCGTGTAAGAAGCCACAGGCTGCTAGCTGGTGCCCGGAAGTCTAGGTCCCAAATCAATACCTCAGATAAGGAAGGTTCTAGTAACTTTGCAATTGTTCATATGAATGAGAATCTTGCAGAGAAACTCCAAGGTGTTGTGGATGCATGTGTTTGATTGGATTACTGCAAAGGGAGTGTAGATAATGTAAATAATGTTGCAAGACAGTTACCCTGCTGTTTGTTGATTGGCCAGAGTGTGAAGCCCTGGCTGAATTGTTTGTATTCCGGGGTAAATGTTGCATTATTCCCTTAAACTGACTTCCTTCCAGAAGCTTCTGTAAGAAACATTGTTTGGGACTCTTTGTAATTGGGTTGGGGAACTGTCAATAATATTTTGATGTAATTGATATGTTTGATTGGATTGTAAGGGGAAGCACGCCTATGTAGTTCGGCCCCTCAAGATTTGTTGACCTATAAAAGGTGGTTTCCATTTAGATCGGTGTCGATCTTCTGGAAGGGCGCTTGGGACTGCGTGACCTTTTGGTAGTGTCTGCTTGCACGAGGCTGAAGGGCTTGGCGAGGCAGAGACAAGGATCGAACCCACGGTGGTTTAGGTATCGTATAGGGGGATTTGTTGTTCATTCAAAAATAAAGATTAGTTGGTACAGTGCTTGACTCAGTGCTTTACTGAACCAGACTAAGTGGGAGGGGTAAGCTTTAGGAACAGGTTTACATTTCCTTCTAATCTGTGGAAGAATCTGTGGTTCCCACATCCGCCTCATAAACCACCTCAGAACCCACAAAATGGAAAAGGAAGCAAGTCATCCTTAATCCTGGAGGGAGAAGGAGAAAGTGGAAGAAGGAGGAGTTGAGGAAGACGATGAAGAGGAAGTTGTAATAAAACCAAAGATAGACACAAAAAGCTGGAGTAACACAGCGGGTCTGGCAGCATCTCTGGAGAAACGGAGTAGGTGGCATTTTGAGTTGAGACTCTTCTTCAGACTAATAGAAGCATTTTGGAGAAGCTGACAGGAAAGCCCAGGCCCAGACTGCCAGTCCCCGTAGGTTAAAAGGGGAGAGGAAAATGAAGCATTCACTTCTGGATGGCATTAATGAACTGACAGTAAACTATAAAATGTGGGATATATCCGCAGCTGTGAGGTGGAGCAATGTTGAGGCTAAGAAGGTAAGAGCGGCTTGAATTGTGAAAGCAGTCCAGACGTCTATGTAAAAGTTTTCATTTGAGATTTTTATGAGATCACAGATCTCCGTAACGACCAGCTTGCAAAGATCAGACCTGTGTGGACATCACTCCCCTGAGAAGTGATTATAAAAGCATGTTCCCCAATTAATGGGTTAAGGGCCTGTCCCACCAGCATGCGACTGCATGCGGCAAGCTCGACCTAAGCGCGACCCAAGTCGCATGAGGCGTACGGCCTCGCGGGGCCGGTCTTACTTTGATCGCGGGAGCCGTATGGAGTTGTCCGGGGCTGGTCCCGACATCGTGAGTGGCTCCGAAAAACTGACACTGTCCAATAATTCCGCGCGACAACGACCTGTCGGCCCGCAGCCGCATTGAGGCCGTACGCAGCGCCTCGGTGGGCGTACGCAGCATCTGGACGCCTTACACAGTGTCTTGATGGCGTACGCCTAGCGCGTGGCATTGCGCGATTACGTCACCGCCCGGTGTGTCGTTGCGTGATGACGTAACCGCCCGACGCTATGCGACGTCCAAATTCAGTCGGCCCACCTCCTGCCCAGCTGATTGGTGAGTATGATGTCGGGACCAGCCCCGCACAACTCCAGACGGCTCCGCGGTTGGAAGTGGGACCGGCCCCGCAAGGCCGTACGCCTCAAGCCACCACATTTGGTCGCGCTAGACGCGTGCAATCGCATGCTGGTGGGACAGGCCCTTAAGATCGTGAAAGCCTAGGCTTGTATTCACTGGAGTTTAGAAGGATGAGGGGGTATCTTATAGAAACATAAAATTATAAAAGGACTGGACAAGCTAGATGCAGGAAAAATGTTCCCAATGTTGGGCGAGTCCAGAACCAGGGGCCACAGTCTTAGAATAAAGGAGAGGTCATTTAAGACTGAGGTGAGAAAAAACGTTTTCACCCAGAGAGTTGTGAATTTATGGAATTCCCTGCCACAGAGGGCAGTGGAGGCCAAATCACTGGATGGATTTAAGAGAGAGTTAGATAGAGCTCTGGGGGCTAGTGGAGTCAAGGGATATGGGGAGAAGGCAGGCACGGGTTATTGATAGGGGACAATCAGCCATGATCACAATGAATGGCGGTGCTGGCTCGAAGGGCCGAATGGCCTCCTCCTGCACGTATTTTCTATGTTTCTATGTTTCTAAGCAGAAAGTATAAGACTTATTTGCCCACTCATTTCGAATGGCATAATTTTCAAACAGTTTGTGAAGTTGGTATAACTGCTGGCCCTGGAGTTAGGGACCTTGCCTTATGCATTGGAGTTCTGCAGGTTGTGAAGACTTGGTGTGTTGGTGTTTCATTTTTTTCGTTCAGTTCAGGGCTACTTCGTGCATACATGCCCTTCGGCCCACCGCCCGACTGACGATCACCCCACACACTCACACTATCCTACACACCAGTGGCAATTAACAGCCAATTAACCAACAAACCTGTACGTCTTGGCATGTGGGAGGAAATAGGAGCACACAGAGAAAATCATGCAGTCACGGGGAGAACATACAGACAGCACCCGTAGTCAGTATCAAACCCGGGTCTCTGGCACTGTAAAGCAGCAACTCTACCGCTGCGCTACCGTGCTGAAGCCTGAGAGGAATCCAGTGAGAGCTGAGAGAATCCAGTGAGAATCAAGAGAGAGCTAGATAAGGCTCTTATAGATAGCGGAGTCAGGGGATATGGGGAGAAGGCAGGAACGGGGTACTGATCGGGGATGATCAGCCATGATCACATTGAATGGCCGCGCTGGCTCGAAGGGCCGAATGGCCAACTCCTGCACCTATTGTCTATTGTCTATTGTCAATGGCTTGTATACTTTGTGTCAGCTGGAACCCTCTGAGAGCTTCACTTCTCCATGACCTTAGCTTTGCAGCTAGTATGGTTGTTGATTATCGATGGTCCGATCTCCAGCGGCATTAATAGCATTCATCAATTTGCGATAATTCAAATATCCGCAGATCAGACTCATCCATTCAGAACGTAGAACAAACAGCCCCCATACACAGTGTGGCACAGGAAGGGCCTCTTTAGCCTATGATGTCGTCTCATCATGATGCCAATATAAATGGCACATCGGCCTAGACATGGTCTATGTCCTTCAATTGCCTGCCTGTTCCTACTCTGTCTAAATGTCTCTTAAACATCACTATCCTATCTGCTTCCACTGTCTGGCAGCAAATAACAAGCAGTTACCCCTCTCTGTGTAAAAAACGTGCCTCAAAAACTTTCCTCCTCTCATCTTAAAGGGCCTGTCCCACTTTCCCGACCTAATTCACGACCTCTGCTGAGTTTGCCCTTGACTCATACTCGCAGCATGGTCGCCACGAGGTCGTAGGTAGGTGGTAGCAGGCCGTGATGCTAGTCGTAGGTACTCGTGGCATCAAGTAGGTCGGGGCGTTTTTTCTAGCTGGTTGAAAAATGTCCACGTGAAAAAAGATTGTGTATTAGGTCGTGAAAGTGGGACTGGCCCTTTAAGCTCTGCCCTCAAGTATTTGACATTTCCACCTAACAAAAAGACTGAATATTTACCACGTTTGTGTCTCACGTGATTTTCTATCAGGCCTTGGCCTCTCAGCCTCAGACGCTTCGGAGCAAACAATCCAAACTCTAATCCAGGCAACGTTCTGCTGAAGAAGGGTCTCAACCCGAAACATTACCCATTCCTTCTCTCCAGAGATGCTGCCTGTCCTGCTGAGTTACTCCAGCATTTTATGTCTAACATCTTGGTGAACCTCTCTAGCTCCATTTCCAAACCTTCACATCTTTCCTGTGATGTGGTGACCAGAACTGTGCACAAACTCCAAATGTGGCCTCCTAAAGGTTTCATGCAGATGCAAATAACAGACTCTTTAGCTTCTACCCACTCTCAAAAAATGCTCCATTTTGGGGGTTTGAATGGTATGATCTCCTGTGGGACTGCCCTTGACTTTAAAAATATGAAGTTCAAGGTACATTATTTTCCTATCCTTCTCCGTGGATTGTCACCTTGTCGTGGTGGAGAAGCTTGTGTGGACCTGAGATCCTGAGAGCGATGCCGTCTGGAGCTATGCTCCTAGTTGGGCCACCCATGGCGGTAAGATCAAGGGGAAGGTCTCTGACAAAGAGCAATCCAACCAAGACCTCAACGGTGGAACAGGCGGAGGATGATGGCACACTTTAGTGGAGCGTCACAACGGCTGGGAAGGCGGATGAAGGCTGCAGCAGAAAAGGGTCTCCAGTCGTCTTGGACTCCATGCCACTGGATCCTGACCCAGATCTGTCAGGGACCGTGTGGTGGCTGTCTGTGCACCAGTCTCCCCACGTTAAACAAAGTCACGCACAGGCGTCCTCCAACCCTGGAGACACCCGTGGTCAGCCATGACCGAAGGAGGCCTAAGAATGTTACTATTGAAGGAGAGTGGCACAATTCACTCGTCAGAAAGTCTCAATGATGTCAGGTAAACCCTCTTTTGGATCAATTGTTCTTTGATGGCTCTACTTAGAAGCGCTTGTCAGTTTTAAGTGGCAGCTCAGAATCACCCATATCAAATATCAGTCTCTCTTTCATTTTTGGTTCTAAGGTTGTTCCACGCTCTCTGCAGCCCAGTTGATCTAACATGCAGGACAGGCCTGAAGCGCTAAGCCAAATTTGACTTGGACTGGCCTTGACTCCCAGCCACCATCACAATGCTCTACTAGTCTGTTAAAGCACCCATTATTCCACCACTGGTGAAGGAAGGGACTGTGCTTTCAGTTAAGGCATGTGTACCATTCAACCATCTTCATCATCTTTTGCAAGTGTTCATAAGGTCATAAGGTCATATTGTATAGGAGCAGAATTAGGCCATTCGACCCATCAAGTCTAATTCGCCATTCAATCATGGCTGATCTATCTCTCCCTCCTAACCCCATTCTCCTGCCTTCTCCCCATAACCTCTGACACTTGTACCAAATCAAGAATCTATCTATCTCTGCCCTAAAAATATCCACTGACTGCCTCCACAGCCTTCTGTGGCAAAGAATTCCACAGATTCACCACCCTCTGACTAAAGAAATTCCTCCTCATCTCCTTCCTAAAAGAACGTCCTTTAATTCTGAGACTATGACCTCTAGTCCTAGACTCTCCCAAGGTACACAAAAATGCTGGAGAAACTCAGCGGGTGCAGCAGCACCTATGGAGCGAAGGAAATAGGCAACGTTTCGGGCTGAAACGCTGCCTATTTCCTTCACTCCATAGATGCTGCTGCACCCGCTGAGTTTCTCCAGCATTTTTGTGTACCTTCGATTTTCCAGCATCTGCAGTTCCTTCTTAAACACTAGACTCTCTCAATCTTGAAAACATACTTTCCACATCCACTCTATCCAAGCCTTTCACTATTCTGTAAGTTTCAATGAGTTCCCCCCCTAATCCTTCTAAACTCCAGCGAGTACAGGCCCAGTGCCGACAAACGCCCATCATAGGTTAACCTACTCATTCCTGGGATCATTCTTGTAAATCTCCTCTGGACCCTCTCCAGAGCCAGCACGTCCTTCCTCAGATATGGGGTTTCTTTGGGAAGTTGAGGAGTTCCTCCCCAGCTGTTTCATCAGCTGTTTTATCAGAAAACTCAAGAGCTTTGAAGGAAACATCTGTTGGTTTGGGAAGAAGGGAATTCAGTTCCTATGTGTTAGATACAAAGCTTGTACATATGGTCAGCGATGTTATAGATATGCTAGTTTGGACAGAATTTGAAGCATATTATGAAAATAAATATATACATGATGTGGTATCATCGCTGAGGTCAGCATATGTATCCATCTTAAATTGGCTTTAGGATAGACACAAAATGCTGGAGTAACTCAGCGGGTCAGGCAGCATAACTGGAGAAAAGGAATAGGTGACGTTTCAGGTCGAGACCCTTCTTCAGACTGGCTGGGTCCTTCTATAAGATGCTAGGGATCAACTTTAATGTGGATCCGGGTCATATAATGGGGAGGCCAGTGAAGGAGAGTGCAGTCTGAAGAAGGGTTTCGGCCCGAAACGTTGCCTATTTCCTTCGCTCCATAGATGCTGCTGCACCCGCTGAGTTTCTCCAGAATTTTTGTCTACCTTCGATTTTCCAGCATCTGCAGTTCCTTCTTAAACAAGGAGAGTGAATCACGCCGGTTTTACAGTCAATCATTAGTTTAATTCATTTCATCCAAATGTAATTTGTTGCTTGATTATTAACACAGGCCCCCTGGATCAAATGCTTGTGCTTTTGGACAATGGCTCAGTCACATATTGTTGTATTGAGGGAGTGCAACGTGGGTTTACAAGGTTAATTCCCGGGATGGTGGGACTGTCATATGCTGAGAGAACGGAGCGGCTGGGCTTGTACACTCTGGAGTTTAGAAGGATGAGAGGCAATCATGTTGAAACATATAAGATTATTAAGGGTTTGGACACGCTGGAGGCAGGAAACATGTTCCCGATGTTGCGGGAGTCCAGAACCAGGGGCCACAGTTTAAGAATAAGTGGTAACCCATTTAGAACGGAGATGAGGAAAAACGTTTTCACACAGAGAGTTGTGAGTGTGTGGAATTCTCTGCCTCAGAGGGTGGTGGAGGCCGGTTCTTTGGATACTTTCAAGAGAGATCTGGATAGGGCTCTTAAAGATAGCGGAGTCAGTGGATATGGGGAGAAGGCAGGAACGGGGTACTGATTGGGGATCGAAGGGCCAAATGGCCTATTCCTGCACCTATTGTCTATTGTTTATAACTACTGTTAAACCATAGTACCTTCCTTGCACCTCCTCCAACCTCATCTACTGTATCCGTTGTTCAAGATGTGGACTCTTAGACATCGGCGAGACCAAACGTAGACTGGGCGATCGTTTTGCTGATCATTTACGCTCAGTCCACCTGAACCGATCTGATCTCCCTGTTGCTAAACAATTTAATTTCCCTTCCCATTCCCACACTGACCTTTCTGTCCTCGGCCTCCTCCATTGTCAGAGTGAGGCAAAATGCAAATTGGAGGAACAGCAGCTCACTTGGGCAGCTTACAGCCCAGTGGTATGAATATTGATTTCTCTAACTTCAAGTAACCCGGCATTCCCTCTCTCCAGTCCCCCACCCAAGTCACACCAGCGTCTCATTCTCACCAACAAACCTCTAACAATGGCCTGTTTTCTTTATCATTGTTGCATTTTTGCAGGTGGGACTAGTGTAGATGGGACATGTAGGCTGGTGTGGGCAAGTTGGGCCAAAGGGCCTGTTTCCACACTGTATCATTCTATGACTTTAACATCTAGTCCCCTGCAATGTGATCCCACGCTTCAGAATCCGTTCCCGCAGTTTTCCCCACTTCAAGTATCCACACTAATCAAGTATTTTTGATTGCTTAATCTGCCGACCCCTTGAAGCTTTGAAATCCCACAATGGGCAAGAAATGAGGGCACCTGGACAGCATCCAGCGAGGCAGCCACTGCCTCATTAACATGCAGCAGGGACCCTCCAAAGGATGGCTTTTTAAAATTTAAAAAGTCATCTTGAATATGTTCGTCAGACTTGAAATTAATGATGATTGTAGTTATTGCTTTAATTGGCTGAGCCCTGTCTGGGCAGATTGAGCTCTCAATGGAGGGCAGCGATCGTTAAAGTCAAGGTTACACGCCCCTCATTCTAACAAAGCCAGCAACCAGAGTTCATGGTGTGAAATGCTGACGCTCTATATTATGTTGCATGTTCATGATTTGGATTGAAGGCTTTGTGGCAAAGTTTGCGGATGACACGGAAATAGGTGGAAGGGCAGGTCGTGTAGTGAAAACAGGGACTCTGCAGAAGGACTTGGACAGGTTGGGAGAGTGGGCAGAGAAGTGGCAGATGGAATATAGTGTAGCAAAGTGTGGAGTTATACATTTTAGTCATAGGAATAAAGGCGTAGACTAATTTCTAAATGGGGAGAGAATCCAGAAATCGGAGCCGCAAAGGGACTTGGGAGTGCTGGTGCAGGATTCCCCAAATGTTAATCTGCAAGTCGAATCAGTAGTAAAGCAGCAAACGCAATGCAAGCATTTATTTTACGAGGGCTTGTATACAAAAACATGGTTGTAAAGATGAGGCTCTATAAGGTGCTGGTCAGGCCGCATTTGTAATATTGTGAGCAATTTTGGGCACCGTATCTGAGGAAGGATGTGCTGGCTCTGGAGAGGGTCCAGAGGAGGTTTACAAGAATGATCCCAAGAATGAGGTTAACCTATGATGAGCGTTTGTTAGCTTTCATAGCAAAAGGATTTGAGTATAGGAGCAGGGAGGTTCTACTGCAGTTGTACAGGGTCTTGGTGAGACCACACCTGGAGTATTGCGTACAGTTTTGGTCTCCAAATCTGAGGAAGGACATTATTGCCATAGAGGGAGTGCAGAGAAGGTTCACCAGACTGATTCCTGGGATGTCAGGACTGTCTTATGAAGAAAGACTGGATAGACTTGGTTTATACTCTCTAGAATTTAGGAGATTGAGAGGGGATCTTATAGAAACTTACAAAATTCTTAAGGGGTTGGACAGGCTAGATGCAGGAAGATTGCTCCCGATGTTGGGGAAGTCCAGGACAAGGGGTCACAGCTTAAGGATAAGGGGGAAATCCTTTAAAACCGAGATGAGAAGAACTTTTTTCACACAGAGAGTGGTGAATCTCTGGAACTCCCTGCCACAGAGGGTAGTCGAGGCCAGTTCATTGGCTATATTTAAGAGGGAGTTAGATGTGGCCCTTGTGGCTAAGGGGATCAGAGGGTATGGAGAGAAGGCAGGTACAGGATACTGAGTTGGATGATCAGCCATGATCATATTGAATGGCGGTGCAGGCTCGAAGGGCCGAATGGCCTACTCCTGCACCTAATTTCTATGTTTCTATGTTTCTAAACTCGCTGGAGTTTAGAAGAATACGGGGGGACCTCATTGAAACGTACAGAATAGTGAAAGGCTTGGATAGAGTGGATGTGGAGAGGATGTTTCCACTGGTGGGAGAGTCTAGGACTGGAGGTCACAGCCTCAGAATTAAAGGATGTTCTTTTAGGAAGGAGATGAGAAGGAATTTCTTCAGTCATATGGTGGTGAATCTGTGGAATTATTTGCCACATCAGGCCAAGTCAGTGGGTATTTTTAAGGCACAGATAGATAGATTTTTGATTAGTACGGGTGTCGGAGGTTATGGGGCGAAGGCAGGAGATTGGAGTTAGGAGGGTGAGATAGATCAGCCATGATTGAATGGCGGAGTACATTTGATGGGCTGAATGGCCTAATTCTGCTCCTATCCCTTATGACCCTATGAAAACAAGAAGTCCCTTCGTAGGCTAATGCCCCTGTCTCACTTAGGAAACCTGAACGGAAACCTCTGCAGACTTTGCGCCCCACCCAAGGTTTCCATGCGGTTGCCGGAGGTTGCAGGTGGTTGCCGGAGGTTGCAGGTGGTTGCCGGAGGTTGCAGGTAGTGGAAGCAGGTAGGGAGACTGACAAAAACCTCCGGGAACCGCACGGAAACCTTGGGTGGGGCGCAAAGTCTGCAGAGGTTTCCGTTCAGGTTTCCTATGTGGGACAGGGGCTTTACTCGTTGTGTCTTCACCCTCGATTCTGAGGCCGATCCCTGGCTGGCTGCTTTTGGCAAGCTCCCTACCTGTATCTAGAGTATCAGCAGTCACTGCCACTGGTGAACACTTCTCACTCTGCCTTGTAGCAACCTGTAACAAGGGGCTTATCCCAGAGACTCGAGGAGGATTAAGAGATTTGAATGGCAGACTCATTAAAGGCTGTCTTTGCCGAAAGAGGCTGCTCCAGCACATTTCTGGCATAATTCTGCTCGCTGAGTGTGTTACGGTGCACATGTAAATCAAGCTGGGGGGGATTGGAATGCAAATTGTGGGAGAAACATTTCCATCGAGACTGCACGAATAGAACCTCAGAACTCCACGGCAGCGTGTCTTTATACGGCCTCTCATTGACAGTAAAAACAGCCCAAGGCCTTTCTCAGGAATCTTATCGAACATAATCTCAGACTCAAACTACAAAAGATAGAACAGGTGATAAAGAATCCCTGGTCCAGACAGTAGGTTTTAAGTAGCAACTTTAACAAGGTAGAAACATAGAAAATAGGTGCAGGATAGGCCATTCGGCCCTTTGAGCCAGCACCGCCATTCAATATGATCATTGCTGGTCATCCAGAATCAGTACCCTATTCCTGCTTTCCCTCATATCCCTTGATTCCGTTAGCCCTAAGAGCTAAATCTAACTCTCTCTTGAAAACATCCAGTGAATTGGCCTCCACTGCCTTCTGAGGCAGAAAATTCCACAGATTCACAACTCTCTGGGTGAAAAAGTTCTTCCTCATCTCAGTCCTAAATGGCCTACCCCTTATTCTTAAACTGTGACCCCTGGTTCCGGAGAGAGAGAGAGAGAGATTAACTAACACTAAGAAATTAATACTGAATTGCTAAACTTGCTATTGTGTTGTACTGCTTACAGCTACAAGAACGTGTAGCATCAATAAAGGGCTATAGGCCTATTGCAAGTTTATGTACAGGGACATATCTATCCATGCACTGTATACTTGTATTTATACTTATGCATTTCAAATATGTATGTCATGTTTTATACTTTGGCAATATAACAATGTTTTTTTATCATGCCAATAAAGTTTTTAAATTGAAAATTGGGAGAGAGGGAGAGGGAGAGGGAGAGGGAGAGGGAGAGAGAGAATATGCCTATTGAGGATTGGAAAATAATTATGCTCAAGGCTCAGTGGCAGAGAATTGAAAATCAGGATTGTGCAGGCCAGAAATGGAGGAATGCAGAGAATAACTTTTTTTTTTCATTTAGAGATACAGCGCGGAAACAGGCCCTATGGCCCACCGAGTCGGCACCGACCAGCGATCCCCGCACACTAACACTATCCTAACACACTAGGGACAATTTTTACACATACAACAAGCCAATTAGCCTACATACCTGTACATCTTTAGAGTCTGGGAGGAAACGGAAGATCTCGGAAGAAACCCACGCGGTCACGGGGAGAACGGACAAACTCCGCACAGACAGCACCCGTAGTCAGGATCGAACCCGGGTCTCCGGCGCTGCAAGCGCTATAGGGCAGCAACTCGACCGCTGCGTCACCATGGCCGCCCGATACCAGATCTCAGAAGGTTAACATAGAAACATAGACAATAGGTGCAGGAGGTGGCCATTTGCCCCTTCGAGCCAGCACCGCCATTCATTGTGATCATGGCTGATCATCCACAATTAGTAACCCGTGCCTGCCTTCTCCCCATATCCATCTCCCCATTGTGAGAGTGGGGAATGTTACATCATCAGTTCCCTTCCTCCGCCACATTACACAGTAAGATCAGGAGAAACGTGTCCCCAGAGATGTTGAGTCGTTGTTTCAGTCTTAGATTCCTCATTGTTGGTCCCAGACATTTTTGCTTTTTCTGGATGACTCTTTCTCATATCTCCTCCCACATGTTTCATGTCACCTCTCACATTTCCCCCTTTCTCTGTTGTGATGGTCCTTGTCTCTTTTCTCTCAGGCACAAGGTGTTGGATTGGATAGGATGGTTCATAAGTTCATGTGATAGGAGCCGAATTAGGCCATTCGGCCCATCAAGCCTATTCCACCATTGTAAATCGTAAGATCATAGAAGCAGAATTAGGCCATTCGGCCCATCAAGTTGACTCCGCCAGTACAGGCCCAGTGACGTCAAATGTTCATCATATATTAACCCACTCATTCCTGGGATCATTCTAGTAAACCTCCTCCAGACCCTGTCCAGAGCCAGCACATCCTTCCTCAGATATAATGCCTCAAATTGTTCACAATATTCCAAATGCGGCCACCTCCACCTCCTAACCCCATTCGCCTGCCTCCTCCCCAGAACATCTGACACCCGTATAAATCAAGAATCTATCTATCTCTGCCTTAAAAATATCCATTGACCCGGCCTCCACAGCCATGGTGTGGTGGGAAGTGGGGACTCCAGTGGCTGAGGTTACATTTTATGTACGTTCCTCTGTTCATTCCCCGCGCAATCGTTCACAACTCTTCTGTGTGCAGAGAAGATTTACGAGGATGTCGCCAGGACTCGAGGGCCTGAATTATTGAGAGAGGTGGACAAAATGGTGCCTGGACAGGACGCCGAATGCACTGTTGTTGAAGGACGAGAAGCCGAAGCCAAGATGCCGAACGTACATGAAGCTGAAATGATAAATAGATAACCCTAACCCTAACGCCAAACGCACATGATGTTTGGCGTCATGTCCGATCTGCATCATGTCGGAAACAGACCCTTCAGCCCAACGTGTCCGTACTGACCAGCGATCTCCACACATTAACACTATCCTACACCAGGGACAATTTTTACATTTATACCAAGCCAATTAACCTACAAACCTGTACGTCTATGAAAACGCAGGCAGGTGGGACTAGTGTAGATGGTCGATGTGGGCAAGTTGGGCCGAAGGGCCTGTTTCCACACTGTATCACTCTATGCCTCCTCCACGAGCCTGCAGCCATCGTCAGCTTCCAACTGTCCTCTCACCCTCCCACGGGGAGCCAAAGGTTGGAAGATCTAACTTTGTTCTCTGCTGCTACGGCCTCGTTAGGTCAATGAAGAAAGGAAAGTGATAACAACACCAGCTGGCTTGGCCTGAGCTGCGTGACACTCATGACGGCAGAAGAATGAGGAATTTCTCACTCCTCCCGGGTCACTCAAACCATCTCCAGTGTTTCCTCCTCAACGCTGTCACGGTGTCTGTTAAATATTTTTCTCTCTGGCTGCAAGATTTCACACAACTGCGCAATATATTCCTGCTGATTGATGACATTTTAGGTCACTGGTGGGTCAGGAGCGAAAGGATGGCCTGTGGCAGTATAGAAACCATCTTGGGGGTCCAAGTGCTCGGTCTAACAGGGGGGCAGATTATTATCTCAATGGGGTTAGGTTAGGTAAGGGGGAGGTGCAGTGAGACCTGGGTGTCCTTGTACACCGGTCACTGAAAGTTGGCGTGCAGGTACAGCAGGCAGTGAAGAAAGCTAATGGAATGTTGGCCTTCAGTATAGGAGTAAAGAGGTTTTTCTGCAGTTGTATAGGGCTCTGGTGAGACCACATCTGGAGTATTGTGTACAGTTTTGGTCTCCTAATTTGAGGAAGGACATCCTTGTGATTGAGGCAGTGCAGCGTAGGTTCACGAGATTGATCCCTGGGATGGCGGGACTGTCATATGAGGGAAGATTGAAAAGACTTGGCTTGTATTCACTGGAGTTTAGAAGGATGAGGGGGATCTTATAGAAACATATAAAATTATAAAAGGACTGGACAAGCTAGATGCAGGAAAAATGTTCCCAATGTTGGGCGAGTCCAGAACCAGGGGCCACAGTCTTAGAATAAAGGGGAGGCTATTTAAGACTGAGGTGAGAAAAAACGTTTTCACCCAGAGAGTTGTGAATTTGTGGAATTCCCTGCCACAGAGGGCAGTGGAGGCCAAATCACTGGATGGATTTAAGAGAGAGTTAGATAGAGCTCTAGGGGCTAGTGGAGTCAAGGGATATGGGGAGAAGGCAGGCACGGGTTATTGATTGGGGATGATCAGCCATGATCAGGATGAATGGCGGTGCTGGCTCTAAGGGCCGAATGGCCTCCTCATGGACCTATGTTTCTATGTTTCTATTATACAACATGGGCACGACTTACAACCGACAACTGAGAGGACTAGCTGCTACGTCGGCCTTCTGTTATGGTTTTATTTGATCAAATTAGGGAAGAAACAACTCTACCTGCCAGGATTTGTGCTCCCAACCTTTAACCAGTGTCATCTAGCGCCAGTGACCCGGGTTCGATCCTGACTACGGGCGTTGTCTGTACCGACTTTGTACGTTCTCCCCGTGACCTGTGTGGGTTTACTCCGGGTGCTCCGGTTTCCTCCCACACTCCAAAGACGTGCAGGTTTGTAGGTTATTTGGCTTCAGTAAAAACAGTAAATGGTCCTTCGTGTGTAGGATAGTGTTATTGGACAGGGTGATCCTGTTCGGCATGGACTCGGTGGGCCGAAGGGCCTGTTTCCACGCTGTATCTCTAAACTAAACTAAACCTGCTAGAAATGAAAGAATGCTAGAATGACATCGGGAGGAGAACGAGGAGTGCAGGGGAGAGATAAGACTTTGCCTTCCATCACAGTGAGGAGGAGATTCACTGTGATGGATGTTTGTGTAAATTGTGTTGTGTCTTGGTTCTTCTTCTTGTGTGGATGACTGCAGAAACCAAATTTTGTTTGAACCTCTGGGTTCAAATGACAACAAATAAATTGTATCGTATTGTATTGCGAATGTGAATCTGAGTATGTGAGTTTGAGCACACAAATGAATATGAACGCACATGTGATTCACAGAAAGCAAGGAGATTGATCGATCCTTCAAGTCCCAGTCAGTCAAACAGAGCTTGATGCCAGTACGTGGCCTGTACCTCTGCACATGATGGCCGTTGTCATGTACGCCCGAGTACAGCTTAAATGTGGCAAGAGTTCCCACCTCTAGCCTCATTCTAGGCAGTGAATTCCAGATCCCAACGTTCCTTCTGGTGAAAAATGTCTTCCTCATCTCTCCTTTAGTTCAAGTTCAAGTTCAAGTGAGTTTATTGTCATGTGTCCCGGATAGGACAAGGAAATTCTTGCTTTGCTTAGCACACAGAACATAGTAGGCATTTACTACAAAACAGATCAGTGTGTCCATATACCACAGTATATATAAATATATACACACACATAAACAAATAAACTGATGAAGTGCAAATAGCAGATAATGGGCCACCAATAATCAGAGTTTTGTCCGAGCCAGGTGGTCCCCATGATCGTGTGGGTTTTCTCCGGGTGCTCCGGTTTTCTCCCACACTCCAAAGACGCACAGGTTTGTAGGTTATTTGCCTCCAGTAAAAATTGCTAAGTTGTCCCTAGTGTGTAGGATAGCGCTGGTGTATGAGGTGATGCTGGTTGGTGCAGGCTCAGTAGACCAAAGGGCCTGTTTCATAGAAACATAGAAAATAGGTGCAGGAGTAGGCCATTCAGCCCTTCAAGCCTGCACCGCCATTCAATATGATCATGGCTGATCATCCAACTCAGTATCCTGTACCTGCCTTCTCTCCATACCCCCTGATCCCTTTAGCCACAAGGGCCACATCTAATTCCCTCTTAAATATAGCCAATGAACTGGCCTCAACTACCTTCTGTGGCAGAGAATTCCAGAGATTCACCACTCTCTGTGTGAAAAATGTTTTTCTCATCTCGGTCCTAAAAGATTTCCCCCTTATCCTTAAACTGTGACCCCTTGTTCTGGACTTCCCCAACATCGGGAACAATCTTCCTGCATCTAGCCTGTCCAACCTCTTATAATTTTGTACGTTTCTATAAGATCCCCCCTCAATCTTCTAAATTCTAGCGTGTACAAGCCGAATTGTTTTGCAACAGACGAGGAATTTCATTTGCCAAGTCAGTCATACAAATAAAAAGCAACAGAACACAGAAAATACATTTTAACTTAAACATCCACCACAGTGACTCCTCCACATTCCTCACTGTGATGGAAGGTGAAAGAAATGTTCATTCTCTTCCCTTCTTTGTTCTCCCGCGGTCGAGAGCCTTGAATCTTCCACTGACGGACAATCTTACTCCCGTAGCCGGCGGTCGAGCCCTCTGCATTGGGGCGATCAGCTCCTGCATCGGGGGGGAATCTCAGCTGATCCACGCCGAGCGATTGGATCCCTGGTCGAACCTCTGCGTCGTTTGCGTTTCCCGACTCGGTCTCTCCCGAGACTGCAAACCCTTGATGGGAAAATCCACAAGCCGCGGTTGGAGCGTCGATCCCAGGCACTGGATCGGCCCTGATGGTAAGTCCACACCCCGCGGTGGGGCTCAAAGTCAGTCCCGAGCAAGGCCTCCAGCTCCACGATGTTAGGCCGCAGAGCGACCGGAGATACGATCCGGAAAATAATCGCATCTCCGGTAAGGTAAGAGATTGAAAAAAAAGTTTCCCCTCGGGTATTATGGGCCAAGGTAACTCAGCCCAAAATTCATTGAAGTGGTCTGTGCATTTTTATCACTGCGTGTCACTCTACCGTGATTAGGGGGCATTTCTGCAGCTCTACCTCTGCAACTTTGTTAATATGTATTAATGCGGTGTGATTGGCGCAATTCGCAGTTCCTCCAGTTACGACAAGGACGTGTAAGGTCCAAGGGTCTGTTTCCGTGCGGTATTTATGACTCTACTGGATAGTCCAACCTCTCCATCTGCTCTCCTCTCCATCCCAGCAGCACCGAGCCACCCAGCCATGGATCAAGCTGTGCAGGAAGGAACTGCAGAGGTAGACACAAAATACCAGAGTAACTCAGCGGGACAGACAGCATCTCTGGGGAGAAGAAATGGGTGACGTTTCAGGTGGAGACCCTCCTTCAGATGGTCATTCTTCAGGGACTACAGATGCTGATTAACACCGAAGATAGACACAGAATGCTGGGATAGCTCCTCGGGTCAGGCAGTGTCTCTGGAGAAAAGGAATAGGTGACGTTTCGGGTCGAGACCCTTCTTCAGACTGAGAGTCAAGCTTATAGTATAAGCATTGCAAAGCAGCCTGTATTGTACACATTAATACGGGACAGTTGCCATAATTTCTGCCTGACTTGCGAAAGCATGGGCTGTAAAACATAGATGGTGTGTGACTTGGCATGCAGCACATTTATCTTGGCACTCACTGAGGTGAGGGATAGGCCAGATCAAATACAAGGAGCATTATTGTAAACAGGAAAGGACCCCTAAAACCAAAACCTAACAAAGGCGGCTGTGTGAGCATATACAATGTGTGGGGAGATTGTATTATAACAAAGACTTTGAACACCTCTGAGTTTATTGGGAGAACAGAGAAGGTACTATTACCTTTCTCAAGGAAAAGTGATCTTGTTTTCATTTAGTGTTGGGTCTCACCCACTCATTACACGGAGACGTGAAAACTGAGGTTGACAATCAGAGTGGCTGTGCATTATTTAGGAAAATGTACCTGATTAATGTGTGGGCTTTGATTGATTTAATGAAAAAAGAAATGATTCCCTGAGGAAAATGAATCTTTTGTGTAAATGAAAGCCCCTTGTTCACTTTAAACTGCGAACAATATATTTCCAAATGGAAAAAGGAAGTAATAAACGACAATGGAGACAATGAACTAACTGCTCCCTCTAGACTGTCCCACCAGCCGGTGCTTAGAACATTATGACTGAACACAATCTTTCACAACCCACTGGACATCCGTTGTGGCACTACAATGTAAGGAACGTGGTAGCAGCTTTTAAGTTCATAGGTTCTAAGAGCAGAATTAGGCCACTCGGCCCATCGAGTCTGCTCCACCAATAGACACAAACAGCTGGACTAACTCAGTGGGACAGGCAGCATCTCTGGAGAGAAGGAATGGGTGACGTTTCGGGTCGAGACCCTAATCATCTATCTCTCCCTCTCAACCCCATTCTCCTGCCTTCTCGCCATAACCCCTGACACCCGTACTAATCAAGACTCTGTCAATCTCCGTCTTAAAATATCCATTGAGTTGGCCTCCACAGCCTTCTGTGGCAATGAATTCCACGGATTCACCACCCTCTGACTGAAGAAATTCCTCCTCCTCAACTCCTTTCTTAAGGTTCGTCCTTTTATTCAGAGGCTGTGCCCTCTGGTCCTAGACTCTCCCACCAATGGAAACATCCTCTCCACATCCACTCTATCCAGGCCTTTCACTATTCGGTAAGTTTCAATGAGATGCCCCCTCATCCTTCTGAACTCCAGTGAGTACGGGCTCAAATTTCCCCCTTCCCACTAACAGCATAAAAATAAGGCATCAGCCATTCCTTTCCCGACTTTGACCAGAGGAAAGTTTAATCCCCATTTTTCAAAATGTCCTTCTTATTAATAAACACATTTTCTGTGTCTTAGGACATAGGCAAGTTATGCTTGTAAGTACAAAATGGCCAAACCTTTCGATTCCTGGTGATTCTTCCAAGCAAGTCCTTTGAAATCAATTTTAATCCTTTACTTTAGTGCATAAAAGATAAACCAGGGTTGTCACCAGAAGACAGAAATAATGGCCAAGGATAAGTACTCCTCTATGTGCAAATATGTCAGAAATTGTGGTCCTGATAGTTTAAGTAGCAGTCTATCCAGAACGGGCAAATATCATGTGTAGGAAGGAACTGCAGATGCTGGTTTACACCGAAGATAGACACAAAATGCTGAAGGTCAGGCAGCATCTCTGGAGAGAAGGAATAGGTGATGTTTCTGGACGAGATCCTTCTTCAAACATGATGCTTGCCCAATTATTGGCCAGCAAGGAATTCAGGAGGTGCCTGGACATTAACGCATGCTACAGTGAAACCCCTCTTATCTAATCATTTTATCATCTTCTGGTTGCCCATTTCTCAGGCGGGAAATAAGGCACCAAATGAAACTATCATGCTGTCGATTTTTATGGACACAATCTCTGAATTAAGTTTCTGCTTCAGGATTGAGACAGGTGATATGGGCATTGACCAGGAGTTGTCAGCGTACACTAGAAACCTGATATTGTACCTGTGATGCCGTTCTGAGGAGGCAGAAACAATGGGCAAGCAGCAGTGATATGAGCGTATGTACTTTTATTTAAACAAACATGTTTAAAAAAGATATGAAATAATAATTTACACTTTAATCATTGCTGTTCACTCATTTATTATGCATCAGCCTGCAGCACCGCCAAAACTTTAAGCTGTTTGCCGTGATAATATAGAGAGTGGGCTGGAGGATTTGGTAAACAGCTCCAGCTTTCGTTACACCCACTATTTACTTTCATTCACTTCTGGGGAACAACATCTGCAGACTTTCCATTGGACATAGACACAAAAATGCTGGAGTAACTCAGCGGGACAGGCAGCATCTCTGGAGAGAAGGAATGGGTGACGTTTCGGGTCGAGACCCTTCTTCAGATTGAGAGGCAGGAGAGAGGGAGACACAGAGATAAGGAAGGGTAAGGTGTGAAAACAAGACATCAGAGGGGATGAAGTCAAAGGACAATGTAGACTACACTTTCTTTTTGTATGTATGACTGCAGAAACAACATTTCATTTGGACCTCAACGAGGTTCAAATGACAAAAAAAATTGTATTGTATTGTATTGTATCATTGTTAGCTAGGGGGAGGTGGCAACAACTATCCATTGATATGTTTTTGTATGTTGTCTTATATCCAGTGCTGAAATGCAATTTTTGCAGAGACAGGCCTTTTGAAATATCCTGGAGATTTTCACGGATAGGAACAAACACAACATACACAAGGTGTACAGTGGAGAACATACTGACTGGTTGCATCACGGCCTGATTCGGCATCTTGAACACTGCTCAGTCCATTACAGGTTCTGACCTCCCCACCATCGAAGGGATTTACAAGAGTCGCTGCCTCAAAAAGGCAGGCAGCATCATCAGAGACCCACACCACCCTGGCCACACTCATTTCACCCCTGCCATCGGGAAGAAGGTACAGGAGCCTGAAAATTGGAATGTCCAGGTTCAGGAACAGCTTCTTCCCCACAGTCGTCAGGCTAATATACACTACAACCTTCAAAAAGCTCTGAACTACATAGACAATAGACAATAGACAATAGGCCATTCAGCCTGCAGGAGTAGGCCATTCAGCCCTTTGAGACAGCACTGCCATTCAATGTGATCATGGCTGATCATCCCCAATCAATACCCCGTTCCTGCCTTCTCCCCATATCCCCTGACTCCGCTATTTTTAAGAGCCCTATCTATCTCTCTCTTGAAAGCATCCAGAGAACCCGCCTCCACAGCCCTCTGAGGCAGAGAATTCCACAGACTCACCACTCTCTGTGAGAAAAAGTGTTTCCTCGTCTCCATTCTAAATGGCTTACTGCTTATTGTTAAACTATGCCCCTAGTTCTGGACTCCCCTAACGTCTGGAACATAGACTTGGGGACATTGGTATTTTTTGCGCTATTATTGTTTATTTTTTATGTGTACGTATGTGTGACTGGGTATATATATATATATATATATATATATACACACACAGAGTGTTTGATTGTTATATGTCCCAGATAGCACCATGAAATGCTTATTTGCAACAGCACAAAATAATATGTAAACATTTTACATGGTAAACAATGTGATAAACAAGGAAAAAAAGTTGCAAAGGGATCCATATATCACTGGAAGTGGCACCACAAGTAGATAAAGTGGTCACGAAGGCATATGGTATGTTGGCCTTCATTGCCAGGGGCATTGAGTATAAGAATCAGGCAGTCAGGATGCAGCACTATAAGGCCATAAGGTCGTGAAGAATATGAGTAGAATGAAGCCATTCGGCCCATCAAGTCTACTTTGGAGCGCCGCAGAGCCAGAGATCGAGTTCGCCAGGGTCGGAGCTCCAGCCGGCGCGGCCGGAGGACTACGAGTGCCGCGGTCTCCGGTCTCCGGGGAGGGGACAGCCGCTCCAGACTTTTCCAAGCCGCTGAGGAATGTTTCACCCGACGCCGATGTTTCATCTTTACGGCAAGAGGGCCCTGAAAATCATCGGACTGGCTGCACAGCCACAGATGGGCCCTGACCTCGGGATGTTTCACAGAGGAAGAGGACTTAACTTTCTGGTGCCTTTCCCCCGCAGTGGAAATGTTTTGATTCTGCTGTGGGGGGATGTTTGTGTTGAACTCTTTAATATGTTGTGTCCATTTTTATTCATTTTTTTTAAAAACCTTTTTCTATGGAACTTATTATTATTTAAATTATGTGAAGCGCTTTGGGGTCAATGCAAATTGTCTTAAAATGCGCTATATAAATAAAGTTTACTTACTTACTTACTTACTTCACCATTCAATCATGGCTGACCTATCGCCTCCTCCTAACCCATAAGGCTTTGGTTAGTATTGTGTGAAGTTCTGGCCACCCCATTACAGGAAAGATGTGGCTTTAGAGAGGGTGCAGAGGAGGTTTGCAGAATGTTGCCGAGATGAGGAGGTATTAGCTACAAGGTGAGGTTCGACAAACTTGAAATAATTTTCTCTGGAATGGCGGCAGATGAGGGTAGAGCTGACTGAAGAATGTAGACATGAGAGGCAAGATAGGGAACACACTCAGGATGGAAGGGGTGGCACAGTGGCACAGCAGTGTAGTTGTTGCTTTACAGCGCCAGGGATCGATCCTGACTATGGTGCTGTCTGTACAGAGTTTGCACGTTCTCCCCGTGACCGCGTGGGTTTTCTCTGGGTGCTCTGGTCTCTTTCACACATTCCAAAGACGTACAGGTTTGTAGGTTAATTGGCTTCTGTAAAATTGTCGCTAGTGTGTAGGATAGTGCTAGTGCACAGATGGTCGGCACAGACCCGGTGGGCCGAAGGGCCTGTTTCCTCACTGTACCTCCAAAGCCTAAAGTCTAAAGGGCGTAACTTTAAGGTGAGAGGAACATAGTTTAAAGGAGATGTGCGGGTCGAGTTTTTTTACACAGAGAGTGATGGGTGCCTGGAACGCGCTGCCAGGGGTGGTGGTGGAGGCAGACATGATAGTGGCGTATATGATTGGCACATAGATCAATCAATCAATCAATCAATCAATCAATCAATCAACCTTTATTGTCATCTTGCAAAGCAACAGTTGCACAGTGCAAAATGAGAAGACGTTTCCCAGGGAATACCGGAGCATCGCACATGAAACTTAAACATTTCACACATAAATAAAAACAATCCAGTCCCTGATAAAACAATACGAATAGTTAAAAAGTGCCGGTAAAAACAGCAACATTAAAATACAGTAAAAACAGTCATAAATTGTCCAGGGCAGCTGATTTAAGTGGCCAGTGCCAGAGTTATTAAATTGTCAGTGCAAAAAGCAGCAGAATCAGGTGGAGTGACTGTTTAGCAGCCTCACAGCCTGTGGAAGGAAGCTGTTTAGCAGTCTGGTTGTCCGGGCTTTGATGCTACGGTATCTCTTGCCTGATGGCAGGAGATCCAGGTGTGTGTGGAGGGGGTGCAGTTTGTCCTTTACTATGCTCAGTGCTTTTTTCAGGCAGCGGCTCTGGAACAGTTCTTGTACCGAGGGTAGAGAGACGCCAATGATCCTCTCTGCTCCCCTCACTACCCTCTGCAGAGACTTCCTGTCTGAGCAGTTACAGTTGGAGTACCACGTGTTCATGCAGTACTGAGTACAGACTCCACCGTGCCACTGTAAAAAGTCCTGAGGATGTTGGTGGGGAGTGAGGCCTGTTTGAGTTTCCTCAGGTAGTGCAGTCGCTGATCGGCCCGTTTGACAATCCCAGTGTTGTTTCTGGACCAGGTGAGACTGTCCGTGATTTGCACACCGAGGTACTTTATGCTCTCCACTCTCTCCACTGTGGTGCCACTGATGTTGAGGGGTGTGTGTTTGGGCTGCGACCTCCTGAAGTTGACAATCATCTATTTGTTTTGTCGACGTTTAATTCTAAATTGTTGTTGCCGCACCAGTCCACTAGTTGTTTCACTTCCTCCCTGTACATTGTTTCATCCTCTGCACTGATGAGTCCCACCACTGTGGTGTCATCTGCGAATTTTATAATCCTGTTGATATGCAGAGAATGGAGGGATATGAATCGCATGCATGTAGAGGAGATTCGTTTATCTTGGCATCATGTTTGACACAAACTCTGGGTCGAACTGCCTGTTCATAAGTTCATAAGTTCATAATTGATAGGAGCAGAATTAGGCCATTTGACCCATCAAATCTAATCCGCCATTCAATCATGGTTGATCAATCGTTAACCCCATTCTGCCTTCTCCCCATAACCCCCTGGCACCCGTACTAATCAATGTCCCTGTGCTGTACTGTTTCATGCTCTGTGTTCTCCCTGTATTATTGTTCCTTTACGATATTTGAATATGGACAGATCCTGTCTAATTACACCCCAAGTAGTAATATTAATCGACTCTATACACTCAGAGTAGATTATTCTGTTCATGTGGTGTGACTTTCAAAATCGCTCATGTGTCAGTGGTGATTGAGGCAAGTGGGCTGATATCCAGAATGGATGTACGTTCACCCAGAATCGATGGATAATGTAATTCTGACTGGTTTATTTCTATAATCAATTTTGTAATTAGATTTTTGTTTTCATCTTTCAGTTCCCGGAAAGCTCACTGCTGTGCTGTCTTCATTTAGCGATTTAGAAAGGGAATGAAGTCTAGCGGCAATGTGTCTTCTCCATTACAGGGTGGGGAAAAGAGGGATTCATTGCAATGAGGTTTGCTGATCGCTTCAAAGTTGTTACCAGATATGCAAATATCAGGTTGAATGATCAAAAGCATGTCAGGAAGGGCCGAGGTAGCGGGAGGTGTGTGTTTGAAGGATTGTTGAGCTTTGTTACAATGAAGCCCAACTGAGGACAGATCACAGGCATAGACAATCCATAAATCTTTCACAACGCACAAAATGGTGGGAAGGGATCAACAGAGAGTTTTAGATTCATTCATAAAAGATGCCCGCTGCTGAGAAGCAAGAGTCTGTTTGATCTTCAAACTCGGACTGAACAGAAAATATCCGAGCAAGCGTCAGGCATTGCACTTTCAGATGTAAGGGGAAAGTGCACCATTAATGACAAGACTCTGAACAGCATTGAGGGACAGAGGGATCTTGGTGTCTGTCCATTCCCCCTTGAAAGTGGCAACATGAATAGATGCAATGGTAAAGAAGGCCTGTGGTGCGTGTAGGAAGGAACTGCAGATGCTGGTTTACTCCGAAGATAGGCACAAAATGCTGGAGTAACTTACGGAGCGGCAGGCAGCGTCTCTGGAGAGAAGGAATGGGTGACATTTCGGGTCTAGACCCTTCTTCAGACTGAGAGTCAGGGGAGGGGGAGATACAGAGATAAGGAAGTGTAGGTAGTGAGAACGAGAAAGGCGTAGGGTATGTTTGCCTTCATTGGAAGAGACATTGGGTACAAGAGTCGTAAGGTCATTAGGCCACGTGATAGGTGTAGAATTAGGCCATTCGGCCCATCAAGTCTACTCCGTCATTAAATCATGGCTGACCTCTAGTCCTAGACTCTCCCACTAGTGGAAACATCCTCTCTACAGTCAGGAAGATCCATTTCACTCAAGAGATGAACATAGAAACTAGATTGAAACTCCTGTACACTACTGGATAAATGCTGTACTGATGGACAAAGCAAAGTCCAGAATCACTGCCCAGTGGATGTATATGTTTGCCTGGCCCAGATCCCAGGCCAACATTATCCCTCAATATCATTAAAACACTGGTCAGCATCACAATATTATTTCTGATAACATGTGCAAACTGATTTCACTGGCTCATATACAACATTGAGTGCCAATCCATAAGGTGAGTGGGGAAAGATTTAATAGGATTTTGAAGGATGTTACAAAATTTTGAGATTTTAAAAATCAAGTCTGTAATTTATCCCATCCGATAAAGCATAAAAAGAAGTTTAATTTGACACCTAATTCACTTTCATATCTTCAGTATTAAAAAAGTTATGGCCATTTTCATACTCTGAAATTGGCATCTTGTTCCCTATTGCTTTTCCATTGACTGAACACAAAAGCTGTGATCGAGGACAGTCAAAAGCCTATAACTTTATTAAAAATTAAGAGAACTGAAAGACATTTTCAGTTATTATAGATTGAAGCATTCTGAAACAAATATGAAACAATCTTACTTAGATAACTTGAAATTAAAGCATATAATTAGTTAGTTACCTAAATGTAGCTAATTACAAAATTCAATTACTAGATCTAAACATCTATCAATTTCTTAAGAATAGATTAACATAGCCTAAGTGTCCAAATAACATTCACACAAGAATTCACAATAAAACATGTCTTTTAAATCTCATTGTCATGGATTTATAGGCCAAATGGAAGGAATTTAATGTTTAATACCTGTAAATTAATGGCCATTTAAATCAACTTGCGAGTGGGTTTTACTGGAACGGAACCATTTGGAACGCTGAGGTTGTGGTGATTTATACCCCCATATCGGCATGCCGGTTGGTATGGGGACTAAATCGCCATTTCGCAACATAAAATGTGAACTAAAGGCATCTTAAGGACCACTTTTATACATAAAAATAAACGACTTTCTTTTACCTGTCACCTACATGAAATTCGTCCCCGTTATCGGCGTTTACGGCTTTAGAAGCTGGTTTTAAAATGACTCCAGCGTTGAAATTGTCGGGTGATTTAAAAAAAAAAAGACACAGGATGGCCGTCGGAACGATTCTTCAGCAAACGTTTGGACTCCGACAAAATATAATCCAGGACAAGGTAAGAGAAAATCGCATTTTAACTCCGCCCCCCCCCCCCCCCCCCAAATGCGCCAAAATCGCACACACGGCCAGTGGCAGAACTGCAGCGCTGCTGAAGGTAAGTATTGTAACATACCTACATTTTGCACAATGTATGGTGGGTGTATAGAACGAGCTGCTGCAGTAGGTAGTTGAGGCAGGGACTATTGCAACGTTTAAGAAACATTTAGACAGGTACATGGATAGGACAGGTTTGGAGAGATATGGGCCAAACACAGGCAGGCGGGGCTAGCGTAGATGGGGCAAGTTGGTTGGTGGGGGCAAGTTGGGCTGAAGGACCTGTTTCCACTCTGCATGCCTATGACTCAAACCGACACTGAATGACAAGTACATATAAAATGTAAGAAGTTGGCCGAAGACTGTAATTGTTCTGTCCCACTTAGCAAACCTGAACGGAAACCTCTGGAGACTTTGCACCCCACCCGTGCGGTTCCCGGAGGTTTTTGTCAGTCTACCTACCTACTTCCACTACCTGCAACCTCCGGCAACCACCTGCAACCTCTGGGAACCGCACGGAAACCTTGGGTGGGGCGCAAAGTCTCCAGAGGTTTCCGTTCAGGTTTCCTAAGTGGGACAGGGGCATAAGGGACACTCTATAGGAATTCCCCGTCTAAAAGATTCCCCGTAGCTCTTATTGATTACATAGTGATGTGAAGGTGTGGACGGCTAGTGTTGGTTGTGTTTGCATGATTGAACAGTGAAGAACTTTGAGATGTGTCCTGGCAGTAAAAGGCTGTGTGATAGAACATAGAAGAGGAGGCACTAGAGTCTGCAGATGCTGGAATCGTAATCAGAACCCAAACTGCTGGAGGAACTCCATGGGTCAGGCAGCATCTACGGAGGGAAATTAACATTGAGGTTTCGGGTGGGGACCCTTCCTCGGACTGGAGCGGAGGGTAGAACGTTGGTAGAGGGAGGTAGGGGTGGAGCAAAGTCTGATAAGTGATAGGTGGATACAACAGGAGTGGGTGACAGGTAGATGGGTGGAGATAGTGACAAAGGCTAGAGGTGAAATGGAGACAATAGAAGTCAGATGAAGGGCCTGCCCCACTTGGGCATCATTTGCGCGTCGCAAAGGTTTTGTACATCCCAAAATCCTGGGGCGGTGTGTGCGACTGCTCGTCATTGCCTACGTCACCACGCACCATGCGCGCGTCGTGCGTTGTGACGCGTAAATGATGACGCGTAAATTATGCGCAAATGACGCCCAAATGGGACAGGCCCTTAAGGGAGAAAGAGGAGGAGTGAAATGTGAAGCTAGAGGGAGGAATATGGGTGGAAGTGTTCAGAGGGGAGAGGAAAGAAGGGGAGATAAAAAGGAACAGGGGAACTCGGAATATGGAGGGATGGGAGATGGGCATATGGAGAACGGGTAAGAAACAGGGAGATGGGGAGGTGGGGGAAAGGTGTGCGCTGGAGATGAGGGGATAAGAGAAGGGGGTCAAAGAGTTGACTTGAATTTGGTGAATTCAATGTTCATGCCATTGCATTGTGGGCTACTGGAGCGGAATATGAGGAGCAGCTCTTCCGTTATGCATGTGGTGTAACTCTGGCAGTGGAGGAGACCGAGGACCGGAAGATTGGAATGGGAATGTGAATAGGAATGGGAATTGGTTAGCAATGGGGATATCCAGCAGGCCTTGGCATACAGAGTGCATGTGTTTGTCAAAATGGTCGCCTAATTTATGCTTGGCTTTGCTGACGTAGAGGAGGCCACATTGGAAGAGTTTAGTTTAAAGATACAGCATGGAAACAGGCCCTTCGGCCCACAACAACCAATGTTCACCTGTTCAGAATAGTTCTATGTCATCCCACTGTCTCGTCCAGTGAGAAATGGTGCAGTGTCGTGCAAAACCTGTTACTGAGAATTAATTCAGCGCTGAGCTAGAAAGTTTTCTTTCAAAGTTTGGGGACCAGATGGATCTGTGGCAGTGACCCCCCTGAGCAAGAGATAGTGAATCAGCACATAGCCAACAGCCCAAATGTAGAGGGGGTGGCATTCTTCCCACTGACAGACAGACAGCTTTATAATATGCTAAAGTTATGAGGGTACAACATGTAATTCTAGACAATACGTGTATTAAGAATTTCTTAAAGCAATGAAACTTCACCGCATGTTGGAGCTTGTTTACAGATATAATCACCAATTTAAAACTAACAATTCATCCAGTCATTATTGACCAACATCAAGAGAGACTTTCAAAAAGCTTTTGACCCGGTAACTTCATATGGTGCAGTGTGAAATGGAAAACTAGCGGGCGTTTTCAATGTGAAATATTCTCACGATCAATCATTCTTAATTACACTGCAAGACAAGGAAGAACAGCTTGAGGAGCTCACTTACCTTGGCACAGTTATAGAACATGGGCACAATTATATTGTCAAGTTCTTTCAGTAATGAACCGTGACAAACTACTTCTGGTGACTAAATATAAATAAATAACATCATAAAATTCAACGACCTAAAACCCACCGTGGCTCTTATTTGTCTGAAATAACACCCTCTCTCACTGCTCCCCCTCCCCTGACTCTGAAGAAGGGTCTCGTCCCGAAATGTCACCCATTCCTGCTCTCCAGAGATGCTGCCTCTTCCGCTGAGTTACTCCAGTATTTTGTGTCTTCGGTGGTAACTCTTCCTCATGCTCGTGAGTGGTCTCCGCGTACTCGTGGCCTCAAGTAGGTCGCGCTGTTTTTCCAGCCTGATAAAAAATGTCCGCGAATAAAAAAAAGGTCGGCGTGGAAAAAATGGATACTTTTTACTCGTAGGTAGTTCGTAGTAGGTCATGGGTAGTCGTAGATAGTCATAGGTCGGCAAATAAGAAAATACAAACATGACATCATTTTATCATGTGATCATTTTCCACTCGTAGCTAGTCGTAGTTGGTCTTAAGTGTGGAAGACTGAGGTCGAGGGGGGTCGTAGGAGGTCGTAGACATAGTCGTAGGAGGTCGTAGGAGGTCTTTTACTTCGGCGAGTCAACACGATCTTGACATTTTTTCAACTCATCTAGGGTCTTCTAAACTCATGGATTAGGTTGTTCAAGTGGGACAGGCCCTTTAACCAGCATCTGCAGTTATCCTACACATTTCATCTGCTCCACTGCGGAATCTCCTCAAGACGTGTCTACTTTGAAGAAGTTCTCGTCCTCTCTCCGACTGAGAGTTCTGCAACACCCTCTCTCGCTGCTCCCTCTCCCCTGACTCTCAGTCTGAGGAAGGGTCCCGACCTGATCCTTCTCCCCAGATACCATGTATGCTTTGTAACTTTGTCAGTGCCCTTATGTGTAGAGACAAAAGAGGAGCTTGCCAGCTGTATGGAGAACAGAGACGTGTGGTGCGTTAGTCACCGTGCCCGGCGGAAACCAGCACCACTGCTTCGCTAATGTTTTCAGTGACCTTTGCATACCTTGGGTACTCAAGCAAAGAATTCCACTGTGACTTGTCACGTGACATTAAACTATTCCTTCATTCATTACCTCTTTCTTTGGTTCTGATTCAGTGATTCCATGATACCATATTGCCATATGTGTCTAGGTACAGTGAAATTATTTGTCTTTGCATACAAACCTGGTAAGATCACACAGCAGACCTCACCTGGGCTGTAGACAGAGAGTCGCCACGTTTCTGGTGGTGGCAAATTTTCAAACGTGCTTAGTACAGGCTCGCTGTGGTGAACCCGGCCTTTGGCCCAGCAGATCCTTCTTAGTTCTCAACGGCCGGGTCCTTCTCTATTCTCTTGGTAGCTCACTGCCGAGACCCTCTTAGTTCCCTATGGCCCCCCGCACGCTGGGTCCTCCCAGGGTCTCGCCTGCCCCCCACTGCGCCCTTCTTTGATCTTGACGGTCCCTCCTTGTTTTCGGCGATACTGCCGGGTTGTTCACTCCGTCCTGCCAGCCGCACGGCACATCCCAGAAGTTCTGTGACAATGTTGATTACGGTGAAACGGCCTTACAGAACATCACCTCAAAAAGGCTTCATGTAAAGACCGTTGAATGGATCGACTGGGCTTGCATTCACTGGAACTTAGAAGGATAACGGGGGATTTTATAGAAACACTAGATCAGGTTTGACCAGTTGTGCCCGTGTCACACGGGAGGGCTGTTCCCCGAACGCGATATTCCACCACCCACCCATAGCTCCCAACTGCGCAGGCGCGGCTGACGGGTTCCCTGTTGTGAGACGAGTCACGGCAACCCTCCCCAAGTTCACCTCACCATCCCCCTTCCTACCCCTACCCTCCTCCATTCCCCCTCATCCCCAGCACTTCCTCCCCCTCCTCTTCACCCTCCCTCTTTGGCCTCTCCTCCTCCCCTCCCCCACTCCCTCCCTCCCTCTCCCTCCCTCCCCCCCTTGACGTCATTGTGAGGTGGAAGCTGCTGTGTTTTTTAAAAGGGAGTTTTAAATGTAAAAATGGGGTGTGTGTAGGGGATGGGGAAGGGGGGGTGTGGGGGAGGGGGGGGGTGTGGGGGAGGGAACATGTGGGGGAGGGAGGTTGTGGGGGAGGGGGGTGTGTGTGGAGGAGGGGGGAGGGGTTGAGGGGGTATGTATGTGGGAGTGGGGTGTGGTGGGGAAGGGGGGGGGTGGGAGGGGTGTGTGTGGGCTCAGTGGCTCAGACCGCACTCAATGCCTCCCGGCACCGGGCTGCATTCATCGGCACCCGGCTCGTCATGGTGGCCGCTGCCCCCGCCCGTGAACACAGCGGCCCCCGCCCGCAATCTGCTCACTCCGCTCCTTCAGCTTTATTCTCGCTGCCGGTGATTGACAGCGGGTGCCGGAAGGGGCGTCGGCGTCCCGGCGAATAACAGACCAATAACTTTTGTAATATTTCACGAATCAAAATAAAACTTGATGCACTTGCAGCACAGGAGAATGGCGAGTGTGGTGGGGGACCGCTTTTGCGCAAATTTAAAAACAACACGAACCGGAAGAGGACAAAATGAGAGTTTTTTAAGTATATATAACAGACCAAGTGGGACCTATTGGGTCCCCGAACACAATATTCCACCACTCACGGGTTCCCGTTGTGATGCCAGAGATCTCCGTTGTGACGCGAGTCACGGCAACCCTCCCCAAGTGCGCCACACCATCCCCGTTCCTACCCCTTTCCTCCTCCATTCCCCCTCATCCCCAGTCCTTCCACCCCCTCCTCTTCACCCTCCCTCTTCTTTCCCTCTCCTCCCCCACTCACTCCCTCACATCTCCTTTCCTCTCATTTTTCCTCCCCTCAGTAACTCCCTCCATAACCCCTCTCCCCTCCCTACTCCCCTTGACGTCATTGTGAGGTGGAAGCCACTGGGTTTAAATCAGAATTTTTTCATGTAAATGAGATCCCATTGTGATGTCATTGTGGGGTGGCAGTTTATGTAAATTAGATCTCATTGTGACGCCATAGGCTGCTAACTGCCAGTGCAGATGGAAGAGATTTTTGTCAGTGGTTTTTATAAAGTTTAAAATGTGAATAACTTGTAAAATATACCATCAATCTGAACGAAACTTGATACACCAGATGACAGGACAATGGTGATTAAGGTGGACAAAAAATTGTAGCCACATTATGTACAATTTTGGCGTAATACAGGATCACACTCCTCACAGAAGCACCATCACAGACACGCACACAGCCAAACATAGAAACAAACAAGATGAGAGTTTTAGTACTATAGAGATAGATATAAAATTCTTAAGGGGTTGGACAGGGTAGATGCAGGAAAAAATGTTCCAGATGTTGAGGGGGTCCAGAACCAGGGGTCACAGTTTAAGAATAAGGGATAGGACAGTTAGGACTAAGATGAGGAAAAACATTTTCACGCAGAGAGTTGAGGATCTGTGGAATTCTCTGCCATGGAAGGCAGTGGAAGCCAATTCACTGGATGTATTCAAGAGAGAGTTAGATATAGCTCTTAGGACTAATGGAATCAAGGGATATGGGGAGAAAGCAGGAACGGGGTACTGATTTTGGGTGATCAGCCATGATCATGGTGGTGCTGGCTCGAAAGGCCGAATGGCCTTTTCCTGCACATATTTTCTATGTTTCTATTTTCTAAATGCGCTTTCTTGGTTGTTCGTTTATTTGTGGACTTTAATTATAAATTTCTACGGCAGAATTACCAGAAAGGAATAAATTAATCGATCAAAACAGCCTGGGTTCATCAGTCAATGTTAATTATAAAATGAAATTACAATCTATTATAATGACTTGGATGACAGGATCTAGTATGTTGTAACCACATTTGCAGATGATGCAAGGGTATGGTGAGAAGCAGGTTGGGAGAATGCAGTCTATAATATAGTGCGGAAACAGGCCCTTCGGCCCACCATATCTGCACCGACCTCCGATCTTGATACACTAGCACTACCCAACACACAATAGGGACACATTTAAGGATCTCGACCCGAAACGTCACCCATTCCTTCTCTCCAGAGATTCTTAGAATAAAGGGGAAGCCATTTAAGACTGAGGTGAGAAAAAACTTTTTCACCCAGAGAGTTGTGAATTTGTGGAATTCCCTGCCACAGAGGGCAGTGGAGGCCAAGTCACTGCATGGATTTAAGAGAGAGTTAAATAGAGCTCTAGACGCTAGTGGAATCAAGGGATATGGGGAGAAGACAGGCATGGGTTATTGATTGGGGACGATCAGCCATGATCACAATGAATGGTGGTGCTGGCTCGAAGGGCCGAATGGCCTCCTCCTGCACCTATTTTCTATGTTTCTATGTTTCAGCATTTTGTGTCTACCTAGGGACAAATTACAATTTTACCAAGCCAATTAACCTACAAATCTGTACATGTTTCGAGTATGGGTGGAAACCAGAGCTCCTGGAGAAAACCCATGCGGGTCTAGGGGAGAAAGTACAAGCTCTGTACTCTCAGTATTAGAAACATAGAAACATAGAAAATAGGTGCAGGAGTAGGCCATTCGGCCCTTCGGGCCTACACCGCCATTCAATATGATCATGGCTGATCATCCAACTCAGTATCCTGTACCTGCCTTGTCTCCATACCCCCTGATCCCTTTAGCCACAAGGGCCACATCTAACTCCCTCTTAAATATAGCCATTGAACTGGCCTCAACTACCTTCTGCGGGAGAGAATTCCACAGATTCACCACTCTCTGTGTGAAAAAAGTTTTCCTCATCTCGGTCCTAAACGATTTCCCCTTTATCCTTAAACTGTGATACCCTTGTTCCTGGACTTCCCCAACATCGGGAACAATCTTCCTGCATCTAGCCTGTCCAACCCCTTAAGAATTTTGTACGTTTCTATAAGATCCCCCCTCAATCTTCTAAATTCTAGCGAGTACAAACCGAGTCTATCCAGTCTTTCTTCATATGAAAGTCCTGACATCCCAGGAATCAGTCTGGTGAACCTTCTCTGTACTCCCTCTATGGCAAGAATGTCTTTCCTCAGATTAGTAGACCAAAACTGTACGCAATACTCCAGGTGTGGCCTCACCAAGACCCTGTACAACTGCAGTAGAACCTCCCTGCTCCTATACTCAAATCCTTTTGCTATTCAGGATTGAACCCGGGTCCCTGGCGCTGTAAGGCAGCAACTCTAGCGCTGCGCCACTGTGCTGCCCCAAACAGGCAAAAATTTGACTATGGAATATAATCCGAAGAGTCTGAAGAAGGGTCTCGGCCCAAAACATCACCCGTTCCTTCTCTTCAGAGATGCTGCCTGTCCCGCTGAGTTTCTCCAGATTTTTGTGTCTATCTACAATGCAGGGATATTTGAGTTATCCAGTTAGATAGGAAGAATTTTTTTTAAAACAGGGTGTGGTTGGTGATAAAATACAGAATGTTTCTGTACTAAAAGTTATGAAAGTTCATGTCTGTGAAGCAGAGAAGGTTAGCCTGAAGGTAAAGCAAATAATTCGGAAGGCAAATGGAATGTTGGTCGTTTTGCAAAAAGGGATGGAATATAATGATGGCAAAGCTTAGCTGCAACTGTACAGGGTTTTGGTAAAAATAGACACAAAATGCTGGAGTATCCCAGCGGATATTCACAGGAATTTAGAAGGATGAGAGGTGATCTTATGGACACATGTAAAATTATAAAAGGACTGGACACGCTAGTTGCAGGAAAAATGTTCCCAATGTTGGGCGAGTCCAGAACCAGAGGTCACAGTTTAAGAATAAAGGGGAGGCCATTTAAAACTGAGATGAGAAAAAACTTTTTCAACCAGAGAGTTGTGAATTTGTGGAATTCTCTGCCATAGAAGGCAGTGGAGGCCAATTCACTGGATGGATTTAAAAGAGAGTTACATAGAGCTCTAGGGGCTAGCGGAATCATGGGATATGGGGAGAAGGCAGGCATGGGTTACTGATTGTGGATGATCAGTCATGATCACAATGAATGGCGGTGCAGGCTCGAAGGGCCAAATGGCCTCCTCCTGCACCTATTGTCTATGTTTCTATGGGTCAGGCAACATGACCCAAATAGATGATGTTTTGTGTTGAGACCCTTCATCAGGCTGGGAGTCAGGGAGGGGAACACTGGAGATGTGGGAAGGTACAGAACAAAGAAGGGACTGCATCGTCGACTCAGAGAAGGTGGAGCCCACAATGGTCCATTGTTGACTGGGGATGAGATGATAACGAAGGAATACAAACGGTGAAATTAGCAAGGGTGGGGGAGGGGTGGAGAAGGAGGGAATGCGAAGGTTACCTGAAGTTAGAGAAATCAATATAACGCTGGCCAGCGATCACCCCGTACACAGGGTTTTGCTAAAACACCCTGTATATCTACAGTTTTATTCTTCCTGTGTAAGTATCTAGAAGCTATTCAGTGAAGGGTCATTTGGTCGTTCATTGGGATGAAGACGTTGTCTTATGAGGAAAGGTTGAGCAGGTGGGGCTATTATTCATTTACATTTAGTTGTAGAGATACAGTGTGGAAACAGGCCCTTTGACCCACCAAGTCCATGCTGTCCACCGATCACCCATACACTAGTTCTACGTCCGACACACTAGGGGCAATTTACAGAAGACAATTAACCCACGAACCTGCATGTCTTTGGAATGTGGTAGATAACTGGACCATCCGGAGAAAACCCACGTGGTCACAAGGAGAACGACAAACTCCACACTGACAGCACCTGCAGTCTACTGCTGTGCCACCGTGCCACTCTAGTGAATGGCAAGGCAGGATCAAGGGTCCAGGCAGCCAATTCCGAACCCTTGTCTTACATTTGTATGGATGATAAAGGCACATTTTGTGCACACAGACCGGTGATGGGTTCAACATCGGCCAATTACAATTTAAACGTTTTTCTTGTAACTCTGTTTATTGAGTGAGTGCATGACATGTAAATACAATTACTATATATCGCATGTGTAGGCAAGGCTTGATGTTTTATTTGTCAGGCTGAGTCTTCTTAATTTGGCAATGTTCAGAAATCCTCAGAATTAGTCTCCGGGATTGTGGTTTTCTGGGTCTGATTATTCCCACTATTTGAAAGGAAAATGATATGAGACTGAATGATGAAGAGATTCATTGTGTTGTAAATGTGTCCACTCAAAAAAATCCACAAAGGCCCTGAGAAATATATCAGCGGAACAGAACTCAGCCTGTGTGCAGATATGGTGGAGTGATATCATATGGCATAGGAGTGGTAACGTGTGGAGATATCTTCTTCCTGTCGGTACTTTTGTATAACTTAGAGATACAGCGCGGAAGCAGGCCCTTCCGACCACTGAGTTCGCGCAGACCAGCGATCCCCGCACACTGACACTATCCTACACACACTAGGGACAATTTACAATTATACCAAGCCAATTAACCTTCAAAGCTGTATGTCTGTGGAGTGTGGGAGGAAACCGGACCATGCAGGTCACGGGGAGAATGTACAAAGTCCGTACAGGCAGCATCCTGAGAACCTGGGTCTCTGGTGCGGGGTAAGGCAGCAACTCTACCACTGCGCCACCGTGCCACGCTCATTCACAATTTAGTCAGAACTCCGATTGAATGCCATGACTGAAATATTACGCCTTGCATCGTGTGACTTGCCAAATTCAATGACACTACTGTGTACATGTTGTGTACGTACGCCTGATGCATTGGAAGTCCTGAATGATGTCAATCTTAATGCATCCTTGATTTGACGCCTGCTTTGTTAATTGTGCCACATGCATGCAGCGGACTCACAGTGTGAGCCATGAAAAGGAAATGAGGCCTCGAGGTCAGGAAGTGGCGGCGCTGCCTTGCAGCTGCGGCTCGCCTGCAGTCCGTTTGTCTTTTCTGTTTTTTGTTTTCTCTTGTCCCGTTTTTACAGTTTATTTCGGTTTATTTAGTTGTGTATGCGTGGGGGGGTGGGTGTAACATGTTTTTTGACTCTTCCTTCGGGGGGGGGATGCGACCTTTCCTGCCGTATCCTCCGTCTCCGTGTCCGTCTGCGCTGAGGCCTATCGCGGAGCTGGCGGCCTCCAACTGTGACCGACCTCGAGGCTGCGGAGGCAGAGCCAGGACTTACCAACGCGAGGCTGGCCGACTTCGGGGCTGTGGTTGACCCAACTTCCGACCCGACTTTGGAGCCTCGGAGGCTCTGCCGCGGGCCAGTAGGCGACATCATCGGGAGCTCGCAGGTCACAGGTGGTGACCTGTTTTCCCGGAGCTCCCGCAAATACAGCTGCGTCCGCTGGACTGGAGGACGGCAGCTTCGGCAGCTTCGACCGCCCCGGGCCGCGGAGTTTGAACCGGCCCGTTTGCGGAGCATGGATTCAGCCGCAGGACTGACTTACCATCACCCGGCGGGGTCACAACATCGGAGGCTTGGATTGCCTCAGCGCAGAGGGAGAGCAAGGAGGGAAGAGACAATGACTTTGGGACTTTAAACTGTGTTGAGTGTTTGTTATTTATTCTGTTATGACTGCAGGCTAAACCATATTGTTGCACTGAAAAGTGCAATGACAATAAATTGAATCTGATCCGATCGAACAATAGGCCCTTCGCTGTGGAAAGCAAGCCTTAATTAAATGGACGCATGTTGAGGTGGAGTTTGGGTTTAATTTGTTGTCACGTAGATAGTGTGGATGTGGAGAGGATGTTTCCACTAGTGGGAGAGTCAAGGATCAGAGGTCATAGCCTCAGAATAAAAGGACGTACCTTTAGAAAGGAGATGAGTAGAAATGTCTTTAGTCAGAGGGTGGTGAATCTGAGTAATTCATTGCCACGGAAGGCTGTGGAGGCCGTCAATAGATATTTTAAGGCAGAGATAGACAGATTAGTGTTTAACCTAATTCCAGTGATGCCAATTGCGAGATAAATAGTGGCCAGGGCATCAGGTGAACACTTTAGAGACAATGCCAATGCATCTCTTATATCCACCTGTGCAAGCAGAAGGAGCCTTGGTCTGGTGTCTTATGAAGAAAGCAACTTAGAGTGAGAGAATCATACAGTACAGAAACTGGCCCTTCAGTTCAACTCATCCGTTCCGACCAAGATGTCCATTGAAGCTTGTCCAATTTGCCCGCGTTTGGTCCACATCCCTCTCTACCTCACCTATCCGTGTACCCGTCCAAATGTCTTTTCAGTGCTAATATTGTACCTGCCACAGCAACCTCCTCTGGCAGCGGTTGCATCTCCTGCGGTTGCAGGGGAAAGTGCTGGCTGGGGTGGTTTAGGTGGGAAGGGATGGGTTAACCAGGGAGTTACAGAGGGAACGGTCTCTGCAGAAAGCGGAAATGGCTGGAGGGAAGACATGGCTAATGGTGGGATCCCGTTCAATATTCACACCGTCTGGGTGTGAGCTGCCAAAGCGAAATAAGAGGTGCTGTTCCTCCAATTTGTGTTTGGCCTTACTCTGACAATGTCCATGACTGAAAGGTCAGTGTGGGAATGGGAAGGGGAGGGAAAGTATTTGGCAAGTGGGAGATAGCATAGGCCCAGGCGGACTGAGCCAAGATGCATTAAGAGATATATTGCAAATTCCCCAACATAATCATCTTCCATCTTCGGCCAACTTAGGAACTTTCTTCAGCTGGAATTCATGAATTCTAAAGTAAAGACAACTTAGCCTATTCCACTAGATCAGTACAGCAGGTGATTGGGAAGAGGAGGTGGGAGGTGTGCACAGTACTAATGACAGGCATTAAGGTGTTAATTGCATCAAAGGATGGTTTAATTTGATATAAACAATCATGGAAATCACTTGGTTCAGCCTGTTTGCCAATTTGGATGACATTAGATTCCATGCTATGATGTGTGTGGGTGCCTTTTGTGAAACCACAGAACAAAATTCAAAGAAGGCTGCAGATATTCTCAGTCTCAGTAACAACAGCTCCATTCAGGTCCTGTTCTGAAATCTAAAACAAAATTTAATTCACACTCAAGGATGTGTCCCCATCAGCGAAGCCTATTTGCCTTTTGAATTTCTATGTACAGGAAACATACAAAAGATCAAAGGCAGTCAATTGGTGCTAAAGTGAGAGAACAGAAATGAAATCACTTTTACATTTTTCATTACGAACGTCATTGTTATTGCAATAAATGTAATTCAATCTCTGAGTAAGGGGCAGTTCACAAGGAATTGCCAACAACACTGGCGTCAACAGTTTAGTTTGGAGACACAGGCCCTTCTTCTTCTTGGCGTGCACAGCCTAAAGTTGTAGGACAACTTGTACTATTTGATCTTATTTGATTGTGCACGCCAGGTTGATTGCATTCGTCGAAACAGGGCGGACCACGTGAAGGTTACCATCTTCCACCCCGGAAACAGGCCCTTTGGCCCACCGTGTCCGCGCCGACCAGCGATCCCCACACACTTGCACTGTCCTACACATACTAGGGACAATTTACATTTATACCAAGCCAATGAACCTCTTTGGGGTGGGGGAGGAAACCGAAGATCATACACAGTCAGGATCGAACTGTCGCCTCGAAAAGAAGACCTTAAAGCTATGCCCTTAATGCCCCTGTCCCACTTAGGAAACCTGAACAGAAACCTCTGGAGACTTTGCGCCCTGCCCAATGTTTCCGTGCGGTTCCCGGAGGTTCCCGGAGGTTTCCGGAGGTTTTTGTCAGTCTCCCTACCTGCTTCCACTACCTGCAACCTCTGGCAACCAACTGCAACCTCCGGGAACCGCACGGAAACATAGATACATAGTTACATAGAAAATAGGTGCAGGAGTAGGCCATTCGGCCCTTCGAGCCTGCACCGCCATTCAATATGATCATGGCTGATCATCCAACTCAGTATCCCGTACCTGCCTTCTGCCTTTAGCCACAAGGGCCACATCTAACTCCCTCTTAAATATAGCCAATGAACTGGCCTCAACTACCCTCTGTGGCAGAGAGTTCCAGAGATTCACCACTCTCTGTGTGAAAAATGTTTTTCTCATCTCGGTCTTAAAGGATTTCCCCTCTATCCTTAAGCTGTGACCCCTTGTCCTGGACTTCCCCAACATCGGGAACAATCTTCCTGCATCTAGCCTGTCCACCCCCTTAAGAATTTTGTAAGTTTCTATAAGATCCCCCCTCAATCTTGGGTGGGGCGCAAAGTCTCCAGAGGTTTCCGTTCAGGTTTCCTAAGTGGGACAGGGGCATAAAGCAGCAACTCTACCGCTGTGTCACCGTGCCGCTGTTAATAAAACATGCTGGTTTACACCAACGATTTTATTATTTCTCTCATTTCAAGTAACCCTTGCATGCTGGCTTATATTCACTGGAATTTAGGATGAGAGGGGATCTTATAGAAACATATAAAATTCTTAAGGGATTGGACAGGCTCAATGTAGGAAAAATGTTCCTGATGTTGGGGAGTCCAGAACCAGAGGTCACAGTTTAAAAATAAGGGGTAGACCATTTAGGACTGAGATGAGGAAAAACTTCTTCACCCAGAGAGTTGTGAATCTGTGGATCTCTCTGCCACAGAAGGCAGTGGAGGCCAATTCACTGGATGTTTTCAAGTGAGAGTTAGATTCAGCTCTTAGGGCTAATGGAATCAAGGGATATGGGGAGAAAGCAGGAACGGGGTACTGATTTTGGATGATCAGCCATGCTCAAAGGACCGAATGACCTACTGCTGCACCTATTCTCTATGTTTCTATGTTTCTATGTTCATTGATATAACACCTTTTGCAACCTCACGGTGTCCCAGAACATTTTATGACCAACAAAATAATGTTGCTGTCTTAATTATTGCTCTAATCCAGGATATTGCAGCAGAAAATCCCTGCAGATCAGTGGCCACAGAAAGCAGTGCAATAATGAGTCATTTATTTTTAACAATTAGCTGAGGGTTAGAAGGCGGCCATGAAGGGCGCTGGTTCTATTCGTCAGAATAACACGTGCATTCTTTAGTAGCCAGACGAGGACCTTGACTTAACAAACAATCCAAAAGGCAACATTCCTGGCAGCAGACTGCACCAGACTGCACTCTGTGGATGTCTGGATAGATTTTGTGTTCAGAGCTATGAGTGGGTCTAAAATTTACAGCCTCTTGAAGCACAGGCACGAGCCTGTCACAGTTGATGTACATAAAAAAACGTTTACGAGCAAGTAGGAGTTAGTGGATGTTGGTTTAGAACTGCAGATGTTGGTTTAAATCGAACTGCAGATGTTAGTTTAGAACTGCAGATGTTGGTTTAGAACTGCAGATGTTGGTTTAAATAGAACTGCAGATGTTGGTTTAGAACTGCAGATGCTGGTTTGGAACTGCAGATGTTGGTTTAAATCGAACTGCAGATGCTGGTTTAAATTGAACTGCAGATGTTGGTTTAAATCGAACTGCAGATGTTGGTTTAGAACTGCAGATGCTGGTTTGGAACTGCAGATGTTGGTTTAAATCGAACTGCAGATGCTGGTTTAAATTGAACTGCAGATGTTGGTTTAGAACTGCAGATGTTGGTTTAAATAGAACTGCAGATGTTGGTTTAGAACTGCAGATGCTGGTTTAGAACTGCAGATGCTGGTTTAAATAGAACTGCAGATGTTGGTTTGGAACTGCAGATGTTGGTTTAGAACTGCAGATGTTGGTTTAGAACTGCAGATGTTGGTTTAGAACTGCAGATGCTGGTTTAAATAGAACTGCAGATGTTGGTTTGGAACTGCAGATGCTGGTTTAGAACTGCAGATGCTGGTTTAAATAGAACTGCAGATGTTGGTTTGGAACTGCAGATGTTGGTTTAGAACTGCAGATGTTGGTTTAGAACTGCAGATGTTGGTTTAGAACTGCAGATGTTAGTTTAGAACTGCAGATGTTGGTTTAGAACTGCAGATGCTGGTTTAAATAGAACTGCAGATGTTGGTTTGGAACTGCAGATGCTGTCATTTGAAACCGTAATGTATTGGGATCTGACTCACTGGGTGTAATTCTCACACTAACTTCCATTTATTGGGAACCAATCTATAAGATGCACCGTAGGCCCAGTTGCCACGTTCCCTTCCACTCACTGGCCCCTTGTGACCTGTGCTTCCGAGTGTTTAGTCTCAGGGTCCTGTGTTTTCTCCCACTCTGTGTCCCCTTTAGTTCCCTGAGCTATTGAGCGTGGCAGTGGTTTAAGGAGACCCTGTTTCTGCACAACATGGACTCTCTCTAGGACTCATGTCTGGGGTCCAAGACACTCCCTTTCACTTTTAGTTTAGTTTAGAGATACAGCGTGGAAACAAGCCCTTCCACCCACTGAGTCCGCGCCGCCCAGCGATTTCCCCCCGTACACTAACACTATCCTACACACACTAGGGACAATTTACAATCTATACCAAAGCCAATTAACCCGCAGACTTGTACGGCTTTGGAGCGTGGGAGGAAACCCGAGATCTCGGAGAAAATCCACGCAGGTCACGGGGAGAACGTACAAGCTCTGTATATATTTCTGATATATTCATCTGACTTTGAATTTATGAAAGGCCTGGATTATCCTTCAGCCAGCCTCTCTCTGTCTCTCCCTGTATAACTCTACAACCATTTGGCTTCCAACATGCCGCCGCTCTCCCTGCTGCAGCCATTCCACAGAACACAGTAAGTAAAGGGGCTGTCCCACTGTACAAGCTAATTCAAGAGTTCTCCCGAGTTTCCCCTGATTGAAACTCGGAGAATTACGGTAGGTACTCGGGGCCCGTAGGTACTCGGGGCTCTCATGGACATTTTTCAACATGTTGAAAAATCTCCACGAGTCTTCACGAGCTTACCGCGTTTCCCGAGTACCTGCCGTTAGCGTTACGAGCCGCTAAGAGACGTCCCGATCTCTGACGTACCCGCTACGTACATTCTACGTGCTTCCACGAGTTTGATTTTTCTTTCAACTCGGGAGAGCTCTTGAATTACCTCGTAGAGTGGGACAGCCCCTTAACAAATGGCGTAAACCACCCCGCCCACAAAATTCCTGGAGAGGACCTGGACGACCTGGAGAATGACGCCAAGACCAAGGGCAGGGTCGTTCCTGCTGAGGGTAGAGGGACCAGTAGAGCGTCCCTTGTAGCCAGGGTCCAGAGGGCAAGGAGCACCGCCACTCCACCTAGTGGGGAGGGGGAGGAGCGGCTGTGCTGTCTTGATTCTTGGTTCTTGGTTTCTTGGGCCTCCAAAATATTCCAAATGAAATTTAAACTGGAGGCGGTGGAGGGAAGACTTGTCAGAAAGGGTTTTTGGGAAGAAAGAGTTACTTTAAATTTAGTTGTATCTGGTTGGGTAACTATAGTTGGGTGGAGATTATTCCATGCTTTAATTGTGCGGGGGAAGAACGAATTGCTGTACACATCTGTCTTGGTAGCTGGAATCTTAAATTGGATCCAATGCGACCGAAGGACTGGTGACGGGATCTAGGGAGTGGGCAGAGCTGAAGAGGTCCTGGTTGGGTCGCTCCAAGGCCTGGCCAAGCTGGCCATCCGCGAGTCATGGCACCAGGCGGAAGAGGGCTTTGTCCGAGCCAGATGCTCGCTCCTTTACCATGGTTACGTCAGTCCGCGCCCGGGTGGTGTTAGAGACAGTTATAGTTGTATAGTTATTTAGTATATTTGTAACATACTTGCTTGGAAATGTAGTGTGTTAATAATGTGGTGATTTTGTAATATGGTGGTGGGTGTGTCACCACGGATTGGTTTTGTATCGTGATCGTAATTAAATACATTATTTTTGATACAAACAAACTTGGACGGCCTTCTGACACGCTGTCCACCTCATGCTGTCAAAGCCTGTATGGTCAGTGACGTTATAGTTTACTCTAGTTTATTGTCACCAGTGGCAGACAGGGTCTAAAAATATTGGTTGCCAGGAGACAAAGGGGGCCCACTTCATCAGGGGCCCACTTGATATAGGGGGCCTACTTGCCATCGGGCAAGCTGACACCCTGGCCAGTCCGCCACTGATTGTCACATGCACCGAGGTAGAGTGAAAAGCTTTTGTTGTGTGCTAGCCAGTCAGCGGAAAGACAATACTTGATTATAATCCACAGTGTACAGGTACAAGATATAACATAAATAACATTTAGTTCAGAATACATGTAGACAAAAAATGCTGGAGAAACTCAGCGGGTGAGGCAGCATCTATGGGGAGAAGGAAGGGGCGATGTCTAAACGTCACCTATTTCTTCGCTCCATAGATGCTGCCTCACCCGCTGAGTTTCTCCAGCATTTTTTGTCTACCTTCGATTTTTCCAGCATCTGCAGTTCTTTCTTAAACAAATTAGTTCAGTATAAAGTCCAGTCATAATTAGTCCGAGGATCTGCAATGAGGTAGATAGAAGATCAGGACTCCTCTTGATTTGTTGGTGGGATGGTTCAGTTGTCTAAGAACATCTGGGAAGAAACAACACATCTATAGAAGTTGTCGGGAGTTGTTAGGGACATGCCGAACTTCCTAAGCCTTCTAAGTAGAGTCATTGGATAAAAGAATAAGAGAATCAAGAATATATGGTAAGCAGTGAACCAATGGCACTTTGCACCCAATTCGACAATAGTTTGTGACAATTTCTGTAGGGTGAGCTACCCCTTTTCTGACACCTAGATTGTCAGATTCTAATGACCACTCTGCCATCAGGAACCTGTGCTGCCATTATGCCGACAAGGTAACCAGTTACATATATGAATTCAGTTTAGAGATACAGCATGGAAGCAGGCCCTTCGGCCCACCGAGTCTGTACCGACTAGCGATCCCCGCACATTAACACTACCCTACACGCACTTGCGACAATTTTACATTTTACAGTTTATACCAAGCCAATTAACCTACAAACCTGCACGTCTTTGTGGTGTGGGAGAAGACTGAAGACCTCGGAGAAAACCCACACAGGTCACGGGGAGAACGTACAAACTCTGTACAGGCAGCACCCGTAGTCAGGATCGAACCCGGGTCTCTGGCGCTGTAAGGCAGTAGATCTACCGCTGCGCCACCCAGCAGAGAAAGATGCCAGGAAACTATTTTTGATTAACTTTGAAAATATTATGCAAAGTGTTAAATAAAGTTGGAATGTGGATATTATCTACATATGATTAAAGTAAAACATGAAACCACAATAAACATTAATTTCCTTTTTAAATCCCTTTTTTCTTGGAATATTTATGTAAGGAAATTATAGTGCACATATATTAAATTAGTTTTATAGGGCCAGAATGTTTGCAAAGTAATAATCACAGCATTCAAATCCCCCTTCAAACTCATCTATCAAATTATAATAGTTCCAGACTATTTTATAGCAAGTCTACTTTGAAGATCCCATTAATTCATGCACTTTAAGTGATTTCACCTTAATTGCAAGTTATAAAAAGCATCTTCTTTTTCTTGCGTACAGCGTGCACAGCCTAAAGTTGTAATACAACGTTCTATTTGATCTTATTTGATTGTGCACGCCAGGTTGATTGCATTCGTCGAAACAGGGAAGCTTGCTATCTTCCACCCGATAAAAAGCATAGCGTATGAAGATAGAGGGCGGACATAAGGTGGCCCGGTGGCACAGCAGTAGAGTCCCTGCCTCACAGTGCCAGTGACACAGGTTCGACCCTGATTGTGGGCACTGTCTGCACGGACTTGCACGTTCTCCTCGTGACTGCGTGGGTTTCCTCCGGGTGCTCCGGTTTCCTCCCCACACTCCAAAGATCTGCAGGTGTTTAGGTGAATTGGCTTCTGTAAATTGTCCCTAGGTCATGTAGGATAGTGCTAGTGAACCAGGATCACTGGTTGGCATGGACTCAGTGGGCCGAAGGGCCTGTTTCCATGCTGTATCTCTAAACTAAACTAAACTAAACTAAACTGAACTGAACTGAAGGAAGTAGAAATTTGTTGAAAGGACTGCAGATGCTGGTTTAAACTGAAGATAGACACAAAATGCTGGAGTAACTCAACGGGACAGGCAGCATCTCTGGAGAGAAGGAATGGGTGACGTTTTAGGTCGATACCCTTCTTCAGACTGATGTCAGGGGAGAGGGAGATACATAGATAAGGAAGTGTAAGGTGTGAAAACAGTACAAAGGAGATGCTGTTTTCTGACATCAGTCTGAAGAAGGGTCTTGACCTGAAACGTCACCCATTCCTTCTCTCCAGAGATGCTGCCTGTCCCGTTGAACTGATGACATGCTGGACATTGATAGGAATGTCACTGATAGTGCATTATGTCACACACGCTTGAAAACTTTACATTTTAAACTCATTTTCACCAAGTAATGTTCGGAAACCTGGTGCTTTTTGCTGTGATATTCATCATAAACTCTCAGCACTGTACACACTATTGTTTTACCAACGTTATACAATACAATACAATACCGTTTATTGTCATTTCAACCTCAAATAAAGTTCAAACGAAATTTGGTTTCTGCAGCCATACAACAAGAAGAACCAATTAACACAAACATCCATCACAGTGAATCTCCTCCTCACTGTGATGGAAGGCAAAGTCATTGTCTCTCCCCTGTTTTCCATTCTTCTCCCGATGTTAAAGCCCCCGGCAGGCGATGGCAAGTCTCGCGATCGTTAAGGCCGCGCTAGGCGATGTAAGGCCCTGCTCCGGGTGTTAATGTTGGAGCCCCCGGCGGGCGATGGCAAGTCCCGCGGCAGTTAAAACCGCGCCGGGCGATGTCAGGCCCCACTCCGGGTCGTTTTCAACCTCGCAATTCGGGCGGGAGAAGTTGCCGTTGCGGGAGCTACGAAAAGCGGTCTCCCACCAGGGACCCGCAAGCTCCTGATGTCACCGTCCACCGGGCCTGCAGCTGGAGCCTCCAAAGCTCCGGAGTCGGGTCGCAGCCGCGCGCCACCACAGCTCCTCCCGTTCCGAAGCCGGCCAGCCCACGAATCATGAGTCCGCAGGCTCTGCGACTGGAGCCCCCACAGTCACACCAATTACACCACAGTCACATGCAATTAGATTTTGTGGAAGTGTGTCATGGGGTTAACCAAAATGAGCAGTCTCACTTTCATGCCTGGACAATGTCAAGATCCCATCCACTGAATGCCAACTGCTGTCTGACACTGAACTCATAGAGTTCGCTATAAGTGTGGGAATTAGAGCAAAATTGGTCCAAAGTTCCAATGACATTTAGAAATATTCAGAGAATATTCAGAGAACATTTCTAAATGGTTTCCCACAGTATCGCTGGAAACTCCCAACAATTTAATGCCCATTACCCTAATATCAAAGCAAAATATTCCAACAAATACTAATTGAATACAGTATAATACAGTACAATGGGCATTAGATTGTTGGGAGTTTCCAGGGATATTGTGGGATTTTGTTAGCATTTACGTTACAGGTGGATGTTCTAATCTTGCCAGGATATCTCGCTAGGCGATTTAGTTTTAGTTTTAGTTTTCAGTGTTAGTTTTCGAGATACAGCACAGCAACAGACCCTTCGGCTCACCGAGTCCGCGCCGACCAGTATTCCCCGCACACTATCACTATCCTACACACACTAGGGACAATTTACGCTTATACCAAGCCAATTAACCTACAAACCTGTACGTTTTTGGAATGTGGGAGGAAACCAATGATCTCGGAGAAAATGTGAGGTCGTGGATCTTCCGGCGGATGAAATACAACTGGGGTCCGTTGCAGGTCTGGGTTAGTGAGGCCTGAAGTACAGGGAGTGTCGATGTGAGGTCTCGGAGAAAAAGCAGGCGGTCACGGGGAGAACATACAAACTCCGTACAGACAGCACCCGTGGTCGGGATTGAACCCTGGTCTGGTGCTTAGCGCTGCGATCAAGCAACTCTACCGCTGCGCCACCGTGCAGCCCCTGGGATTTCTGGCCTTACATTGCTGTTACACTCAGCATGGAATCCTAGGGGGATCATGAACATGCTGGATGCATCTTGACGTATCAGAATATACCACTGCATGGTTCGGGAACAGCTCCATCCAAGACCGCAAGAAATTGCAGCAAATTGTGGACGCAGCCCAGACCATCACACAAACCAACCTCCCTTCTATTGACTCCGTTTATACCTCACGCTGCCTCGGCAAGGCCAGCAGCATAATCAAAGACAAGTCGCACCCTGGCCACTCCCTCTTCTCCCATCAGGCAAGAGGTACAGAAGTGTGAAAACACACACCTCCAGATTCAGGGTCAGTTTCTTCCCAGCTGTTATCAGGCAATTGATCCATCTTATCACAACCAGAGAGCAATGCCTGAGCTACTATCTACCTCTTGGGTGACCCTCGGACTATCCTTGATCAGACTTTACTGACTTTACCTTGCACTAAACGTTATTCCTTTATCATGTTTCTGTACACTGTGAATGGTTCGATTGTAATCATGTATTGTCTTTCCTCTGACTGGGTAGCACGCAACAAAACATTTTCACTGTAACTCGGTACACGTGACAATAAACTAAACTGAACTGATCTGGATGTCCCAGTAATTATATTGGGTAATGTGCCTGTATAATCTGTGCCAGACTAGACCCAGTACTGCAAGCATCAGCCTATTCACTTCAATGGAGGCTTTATAATTATGCAAAAAAACGAAGCAAATTATTTTTCATTAATTTTGATTGCTTTAGGTGCTTTGCCAATTTAATTGTATTATTTCTTATCCACTTTAGTTTAGTTTAGAGATACAGTGCAGAAACTGCCCCTTCGTCCCACTGGGTCCGCGCCAACCAGCGATCCCTGTACACTAGCGCACGGTGGCGCAGCGGTAGAGTTGCTGCCTTTACAGCGTGTGCAACGCCGGAGACCCGGGTTCGATCCTGACTACGGGCGCTGTCTGTACGGACTTTGTACATTCTCCCCGTGACCTGCGTGGGTTTTCCTCGAGATCTTTGGTTTCCTCCCACACCACAAAGACGTACAGGTTTGTAGGTTAATTGGTTTGGGTTTGTACACTTGGTATAAGTGTAAATTGTCTCTAGTGTGCGTAGGCTTGTGTTAATGTGCGGGGATCGCTGGTCGTTGTGGACTCAGTGGGCTCGAAGGACCTGTTTCCGCGCTGTATCTCTAAATTAAACTAAACTAAACTAGAGGGCACAGCTATAAGGTGTGAGGGGGAATGTGTAACAGTGTAACAGTGAAGTGCTGGACAAGTTTCTATACACAGAGAGTAGTGGGGGCCTGGAACGCATTGCCAGGGGTGGTGGTGGATGCAGATACGATAATGGCATTAAACAGGCTTTTAGATAGGCACATGGAAGTGCAGGGAATACAGGACTATGAATGGTTTGCAGGCAGATGAGATCAGTTGAATTCTGCATCATGTTTGGCACATATATCATAGGCCGAAGGGCCGAAGGGCCTATTCATGGATTGTTCTCTATTCTCTGTTCTATTTTCAATCCCAAACCAAAACCTTAACCTGCAACCCCTAGAAAGCTAAGACTCAATAGGTGGTAAACGGAATGAATATCGTTTAGTTTAGTTTCGTTGAAAGATACAGCGCGGAAACAGGCCCTTCGTACCACTGACCCCGTAACACTGACACTATCCTACACACTAGGGAAACATTTACAATTTTTACCGAAGGTAATTAGACTACAAACCTGCATGTCTTTAGAGTGTGGGAGGAAACCGGAGCACCCGGAGAAAACCCACGCAATGTCATGGGGAGAACGTACAAACTCTGCACAGACAGCACCCGTAGTCAGGATGGAATCCATGTCTCTGTAAGGCAGCAGCTCTGCGCTCTCATTCACAATTTGGTTAGAACTATCAATTGAGTGTCATGGCTGACATGATACGCCCTGCATCATGTGACTTGCCAAATTAGATCACATTATTGTGTGTATGTTGTGTGTATTTGCGCCACCGTGCCGCCCCTTGATGGTTGGTATGGACACGTTGGGCTGAAGGGCCAACTGCTGTGCTGTATTAGTTTCTGACTGGGTGGCACGGTGGCGCAGCGGTAGAGCTGCTGCCTTACAGTGCCAGAGACCCAGGTTCGATCCTGACTATGGGTGCTGTCTGTACGGAGTTTGCACGTTCTCCCCATGACCTGCGTGAGCTGTTTCCGGGATCTCCGGTTTCCTCCCACACTCCAGCAACGTACAGGTTTGTAGGTTAATTGGCTTGGTATCAATGTAAATTGTCCCTAGAGTGTGTAGCGTAGTGTTAGTGTGCGGCGATCGCTGGTCAGCATAGACTCGGTGGGCCGAAGGGCCTGTTTCCGCGCTGTATCTCTAAACTAACCTAGACTAAGACTATTGCACCCTGAGACAGGCAGACACAGAGTAACGCTGCTGTTTGCATTCAGGATGATGCACGAGAGATGTTGACCTTTAAAAGACCCCTGGTTCCTTTAAATCACTGGCCTGACATGGGCTGCCTTCCCAGCCATGTTCCCATAGCTCCCGGAGCCAACGTGTATCTCCGCACCAGCTGGCCAATGTACTCCCGTTCTCCCATGACAGCCATGACAATCACCCTGCGAGGCGATTCCATCTCCAGCCGGTTTTGTCCATCGTTTTTCAAGTGTATTTTATCATGAATACATCTCCATGAATAACAAAACCAGTAGAAGCGAGGGGCTGAGGGAAGAGATTTCTCTACAATCCTCTTATTATACTTGAGGCACTGCCAGCAGTCCGTGGACTGAGAAAGTCTCTACTCAGAGTGATAGCCTGGCACCATCCAGCCTGTGCTGAACAGTCTGAAGAAGGGCCCAGACTCAAGATGTCACTTAACCATGTTATAGGCACATAGTCACACAGTGTGGAAACAGGCCCTTTGGCCCAACTCGCCCACACCGGCCAACATGTCCCATCTACACTAGTCCTACCTGCCTGCGTTTGGCCCATATCCCTCCAAACCTGTCCTATCCATGCACCTGTCTAAATGTTCCTTAAACGTTTGCGATTATAAATATGTTGGACACAGCACATCTTGAAGAAATGCGATTCCTCCTAACAGATAAACCAGACCAATTCTTAACGAGTTGGCCTCCATTTATTGACTTCTTGGAAGCATATGGTGCAACAAAATCGTAAAAACCAACTGTTTCAGGACTGGGTGAGAGATGGTCAAGAATATAAATACTTATCTCCTATCTCCTACTTTCTACTCTTTCTCTTTCCCTTTTTTTTTTACCTCTTTTCCTCACTTTCTCTCTCTCTTCCTTTTTCTTTTTCACACACTATACATCACATGTTTTTCTATTCTCTATTATCTAGTCTCTCTTTCTCTCTTTCATTAAAAAAAAAAATGAAGCTGTACATAAAATGTACCATGCCAATATATATTTGGCACCTGAAAAAAGGTGCCACATTATTGTACTTACTTCTAATAAATAAATTATTTAAAAAAAATAAAATAAAACGATTGCGATAGTACCTGCCTCAACTACCTCTTCTGTCAGCTCGTTCCATACTTACATCAGTCTGAAGAAGGGTTTCGGCCCAAAACGTTACCTATTTCCTTCGCTCCATAGATGCTGCTGCACCCGTTTCTCCAGCACTTTTGTCTACGTTCCATACACCCTTTGAGTGAAAAAGTTACTCCTTAGGTTTCTATTAAATCTTCCCCCCCCCCCCCCCCCTCGCCTTAAATCTAATTCTTCAATTCCCCCTCCTCTGGGCATCTAGCCAATCTATTCCTCTCATGATTTTGTACACCTCTATAAGATCATCCCTCATCCTACTGTGCACCAAGGAATAGAATCCCCGCCTACTCGAACTTTCTCTCAATAGCTCACACCCTCTAGTCCTGGCAACATCCTTTTAAATCTTCCATGCACCCTTTCTAGCTTGACAATATCTATCCTATAACATGGTTCGCAAAACTGAATACTCTAAATGTGGCCTCACCAACGCCTTATACATCTGCAACATGACCTCTCATCATCTCTGGAGATTTGCTGCCAGACCCACAGATTTACTCCAGTACTTTATTTATTTTACAGGACAATGATGCCCTGAGTTTTTGCCAGTCCATGACTGCAGGGTTTTTGGGTTCATACTAGACTGTTGTCATGGCGATTTACGGTCATGTCCGTCAGTATTAACGGCCCCTGGCTTAGATCCAGTTGTTTGTTGGTTCGTTCAGTTTATAACTGTGTAAAAAAGAACTGCAGATGCTGGTTTACACCGAGGACTGACACAAAATGCTGGAGTAACTCAGCAGGTCAGGCAGCATCTCTGGAGAGAAGGAATAGGTGACGTTTAGCAGTAACATTTAGTGCAATATAATTGAACACAAACATATAATAATTCAGTACAACACAGTGGGCGGCGCGACTCACGTCGTAGCGGCCTCTGCAGTCCGTTTGTCTTTTTGTTATTTTTTGTCCCGTTTTAATGTAGTTTTTATTATTTTTTTGATGGGGTATGTGTGTGTGTGGGGGGGGGGGGCGGGGGGTGGGGGGGGGCGGGGGGTGGGGGGGGGAAACTTTTAAAATCTTTCCCCTGCACGGAGTACCCAACCTTTTCTCTGTCGGGTCTCCGTTGTCGTTGGGGCTGCAACGTGGAGCGGCCTCCAGCAGGAATGACCTGGGGCTCCAGTCACGGAGCTGCGAAGCTACTCACCATCATGGAGCTGGCCGAGTCCGGAGCGGGAGGAGCGGTGGTGGCTCGCTGCTGTGACCCGACCCCCGGAGATTCGGAGGCTTACCGCAGGTCTGGCAGACAATAATATCGGGAGCCCGCGGGTCCCTGGTGGGAGATCGCTTTTCGAGGCTTCTGCAACGGCGACTTCACCCGCCCGAGTCGCGAGGTCGAGGATGACCTTACATCACCGCCCGGCGCGGCTTCAATGGCTGCGGGACTTTGCTGGAGCCCGCCGGGGGCTCCAACAACAAGACCCGGAGCGCGGCCTTGAATCACCCGGCGCGGCATTAATGGCCGCGGGACAATTGCCATCGCCCACCGGGGGCTTTGACTCTGACATCGGGAGGGGAATGGGGAGTGCAGGGGAGAGATACGTTTTTTTGCCTTCCATCACAGCGAGGAGGAGATGCGCTGGGATGGATGTCTGTGTAAATTGTGTTGTGTCTTGGGTCTTTTTTTTCATGTGTGTATGAAGGCAGAAACAACATTTCATTTGAGCCTCTATGAGGTTCAAGTGACAAATAAATTGTATTGTGTATTGTGTATTGTGTATGCAGCCACAAAACACATTATAATTCAAACTAGCACAATACAATATAACTTAATTTTTATCATAACATAGTTATCTAGTTGCCACTTATTTAACCCATAAGCCAAAACCCACCTGGCCTGTATCCATGTAGCATGTGACGATAGACACAAAATGCTGGAGTAACTCGCCGGAGACATGGGTTCGATCCCGACTAGGGGTGCTGTCTGTACGGAGTTTGTACGTTCTCCCCGTGACCATGTAGGTTAATTGGCTTGGAATGAATATAAATTGTCCCTAGGAGGTGTAGGATAGTGTTAATGTGCGGGGGTCGCTGGGCGGTGTGGATTCGGTGGGCCACAGGGCCTGTTTCCGCGCTGTATCTCCAAACTAAACCAAACTCAGCTGGTCAGGCAGCATCTCTGGAGAAAAGGAATAGGTGATGTTTCGGGTCGCGACCCTTCTTCAGACTGATAGTGCCATCCTACTTCATATCATGAGGAGTTCTGGCTTCACACCAGAAACCTTCTGGCATCTTAGCTTTTGAATGAATTAATAAATTTATTGGCCAAGTATTCACATACAAGGAATTTGCCTTGGTGCTCCGCCCGCAAGTGACAACGTGACATACAGTGACAGTTAGGAATGACACATAAAACACTAAACATTAATAATAAAACATTCTCGATTAAACATGTGAATTTCATAAAATACCAGAGCAAAAGGAGGCTACAGACTTTTGGTTATTGAGTAGAGCTACTACTTGTGGAAAAAAAGCTGTGGGCAATTTGGCAGCTTTGACAATCCGGAGTCGCCTTCCAGAGGGAAGTGATTCAAAGAGTTTGCGGCCAGGGTGAGAGGGGTCAGAGTTGATCTTACCCGCTCACTTCCTGGCCCTAGCATGTTTCATATCAACTGCATTGATTTGTCCTCATTCCAGCCTGTAGCTGTGGGATTCTGGCCTCATACTAACTACACTGTGGTTGGAGGGTCTTGGCTTTGTTCTCACCTGGAGCCCTGTGTTTACCGCATCCTGTAGGTACAGGGCCCCGACTTCAGGTCGGCCCACGGCTGAAGAAGGCCTTCTCTAGAAAATAACCGCAACAGATTCCAAAAAGGAAATGCTTATTGTCGAGAAGAATTCCATTCTCAGAACTATGATTGCAATGTGGCTCTGTTGCAACTGTGAATTACATGTGAAGATATGTTTGTATTACATCATGGGAACATGCTGTTTGTGCCAACAAGCCCATATCGATGTTTATTCTCCAAGTGAGTAAACAGTTGCAGTCCTTCTCCCCAGTGATGCTGCCTGTCCCGCTGAGTTACTTTAGCATTTTGTGACTATCTTTGGTGTAAACCAGCATCTGCAGTTTCATCCTACACATCGGGAAGAAGGTACAGGAGCCTGAAAACTGTAACGTCCAGGTTCAGGAACAGCTGCTTCCCTACAGCCATCAGACTATTAAATGCTACAACCTCAAATAAGTTCTGAACTACATAGACTTGGGGACATTGTTTTGTGTGTGTGTGTGTGTGTGTGTGTGTGTGTGTGTGTGTGTGTGTGTGTGTGTGTGTGTGTGTGTGTGTGTGTGTGTGTGTGTGTGTGTGTGTGCGTGTGCGCGCGTGTGTGTGCGCGTGTGCGTGTATATATATAGACACACGCATACATATATATAGTTATAGATATTATCTACAGTGTACTATGTTTACATGTTCTATTGTACTGCTGCAAGTTAGAATTTCATTGTTGTTTTTGGGACATTTGACAATAAAACACTCTTGACTCTTAACTCCCAGAGTAAATTGAGTTCAAATCCCTTAACTGCAAATGTTAACTGTTCAGGATAACATTCAAAATAGACTTGAGGATGTGGTGTGTGTTGAATGAAATGCTTCAAACCCACAGGGTTAAATGTGTTTGCGTTTCTCTGGGCTTGTACATTCTTAATTGTTTATGAGTGCGTCAAGCAACATTCTCCACAGATCTGAACTGATACGGGTCTGGTTTGCACTCTGTCAGAAGTAACATCTTTTTATTCATTTTCGTAATCAAGGTGCTTTTGTTCGCACCACAATGTTTTATTTTTCTTTCCACTCTTATTTACATAAGACCCATAAAGACATGTTGACATTCCCATCAGCTAACAGCACCATGCAAATATGGAGCGGCACGGTGGCGCAGCGGTAGAGTTGCTGCCTTACAGCGCCAGAGACCCGGGTTCCATCTTGACGACGGGTGCTGTCTGTATGGAGTTTGTACGTTCTCCCCGTGACCTGCGTGGGTTTTCTCCGGGTGCTCCGGTTTCCTCCCACACCCCAAAGATGTACAGGTTTGTAGGTTAATTGGCACGAGTGTATGGGATAGTGCTGGTGTATGGGCATCGCTGGTCGGTGTTGACTCGGTGGGCCGAAGGGTCTGTTTCCGCTCTGTATCTCCAAACTAAACTAAAGTAAGTAAGTAAGTATGTTTATTGGCCAAGTATTCACATACAAGGAATTTGCCTTGGTGCTCCGCCCACGTAACATGACATACAGTGACTGTTACGAATGACTCAGAAAATACTTAACATTAATAATAATAAAACATTAACAATAAAACACCATTGATCAAGCATGTGAACCAACAAAATACCAGATCATAGGGAGGCTACAGATTTTTGGCTGTTGAGTAGAGCAACTATTCGTGGATAAAAACTGTTTTTATGTCTGGCTGTAGCAGCTTTGACAGTCCGGAGTCGCCTTCCACAGGGAAGTGATTCAAAGAGTTTATGGTCAGGGTGAGAGGGGTCAGAGATGATCTTGCTCGCTTGCTTCCTGGCCCTTGCAGTGTACAGTTCATCAATGGAGGGAAGGTTGCAGCCAATAATCTTCTCTGCTGATCGGACGATTTGCTGCAGCCTCCAGGTGTCGTGCTTGGTGGCTGAGCCAAACCAGACCATGATGGAGAAGGTGAGAACAGACTCTACGATGGCCGTGTAGAATTGGACCATCATTGCCTGTGGCAAACTAAACTGAAATACTTGTAGATCGGTGCATTAATTAAGAGATTTAATTCTTGCACGTGTGAGGAGTAGGTGTCCTCATCCCCACTGCTGATGCTAAGTGCTGGTATTGACATTACAGTCGAGAGCATATTGACTGGTTGCATTGTGGCCTGGCTCGGCAACTTGGACGCCCAGGAGCAAAGAAGACTGGAAAAAGTTGTGACCACTGCCCAGTCCATTACCGGCTCTGACCTCCCCACCATCGAAGGGATTTACAGGAGTCGCTACCTCAAAAAGGCAGCCAGCATCATCAGAGACCCACACCATCCTGGCCACATTCTCATTTCACCACTGCCATCGGGAAGAAGGTACAGGAGCCTGAAATCTGTATGGTCCAGGTTCAGGAACAGCTTCTTCCCTGCAACCATCAGGCTATTAAACACCACAACCTCCAATAAGCTCTGAACTGCATGGGAGCTCAGCAAGAAGATGGCCAAGCTGACCATCACCAAACGCAAAACTCAACTGGTCCAGCGACACTGAACTCTGTTCCAAACCTGTGAGTAAGCAACATGATCAGTGTAGTGCCACAAATACCCACCGCCTGTCTCATGATGACATGAGAAAAAAATGTTTATTTGGGAGTTGCAATATGGTGAGCAAAACCCTTCATCCATTGCAACTGGGAAAACAAGAGTTGACCTTCTTCAACCAGGTATATTGATCCTCAACCCCTGAACCATTTGGTCATTCAATAAGGTACACAAAAATGCTGGAGAAATTCAGTGGGTGCAGCAGCATCTATGGAGCGAAGGAGATAGGTAACGTTTCGGGCCAAAACCCTTCTTCAGTCATTCATTAAGATCAGAGCCGACCCCTATCTCACTTCCATTGATGTGTGGCAAGGAACTGCAGATGCTGGTTTATGCCGATGATAGACACAAAGTGCTGGAGTAACTCAGCGGGACAGGCAGCATCTCTGGATAGAAGTGTGTGACGTTTTGGGTCGAGACCCTTCTCCAGACCACTACTCACTTCCATTCATCCGCCTTCGATCTACATTTTCTATTATCCTCAGCGCAAAACACAAATGATCAGCCTCTCTTCTCTCAATCACAATTTTCAAAAACAACCATGGCCACTGTATTCTCTCCAAGATTTATAACACAGTCATAGAGTGATACAGCGTGGAAACAGGCCCTTCAGCCCAACTTGCCCACACTGGCCAACAATGTCTCAGCTACACCAGTCCCACCCAAAGATTATAGAGCAGAGCCAGATAGACCACTCCTCCGAAATCCAATGGACTGACGTGTAGTACGTAACGGAACATCACGGCCGCCATTTGTTTATGCCAAACGCGACATCGTTGGTAGCGGGGACGGACTCCACTGTTATACAATCTGCTCTTTCATCAGGTCGCAGGGAAAAGCAAAGATACTAGAGGCTCCTCTAGTATCTTTGGGGGAAGAGGACGTTTCCTCCACTCCTGAGTTGATCCAGGACTGATTCTCGGTCCCCCCGATACCAGATGACGGCGGCTGGCGGGAGAGCCTCAAGCGTCTACCGGCGGGTGGGAGAGCCTCAAGCGTCTACCCGCGGTAGGCGCTCCCGAGGCAGCGGGCAATGCTCCTCTAGTATCTTTGGTGTAATCCGTTCCAAAGATTGATCCGCACTATCATCTTTGGTGTAATCAGTGTTGTAAGGAACAGTGTTTTATATAGCATCCATCACTTCACATATTTAGTTAATATTATTGTAAACTGCAGCTCAATAATATGGCGTCATGTCATACCCATGTCATACTACGCTTTTTTTCCGCAGAGTGGCGCATCTTGCTCTGCTCTATAATCTTTGGTGGCACCTGTCTGCATTTGGTCCATATCTCTCTAAACCCGTCCTATCCATGTACCTGTACAGCCATAACTTACATCATTGACAATACCTGAATGAATGTGAATTGTGGACGCAGCCCAGACCATCACACAAACCAACCTCCATTTCATTGACTCCATTTACACCTCACGCTGCCTCGGCAAGGCCAGCAGCATAATCAAGGACCAGTCGCACCCCCGGCCACTCCCTCTTCTCCCCTCTCCCATCAGGCAAGAAGTATAGAAGTGTGAAAACGCACACCTCCAGTTCTTTCACCACAGCTGGGCTGCATGGTGGCGCAGCGGTAGAGTTGCTGCCTTACTGCACCAGAAACCCGGGTTCAATCCTGACTACAGGTGCTGTTTGCACGTTTGTACGTTCTGCCCGTGACCTGCGTGGGTCTTCTGCGGGTGCTCCGGTTTCCTTCCACACTAAAAAGATGTACAGGTTTGTATTAAATTTATTTGGTAAAATTGTCCTTAATGTGTATAGGATAGTGTAATTGTACGGGGATCAGTGTTGGCGTGGACTCGGTGGGTCCTGTTTCCACTCTGTATCTCTAAATTAATCTAAGCAATGCCTGTCTCTGTCCCAGCCACAGACCATCTCCTGTTGAAAGCTCATACATGCCAATGCTTGCGTGTCCTCTTCCCACTGAAGATCCATTATTTTGTTACGATTGCTCATTCTAAAGCATAATTTATAAGAGGTCTATATGCTCGCAATGTCATGACTCCCATTAATTACCTATCTAATCCCATTACAATAAACAATAGACAATAGACAATAGGTGCAGGAGCAGGCCATTTGGCCCTTCGAGCCAGCACCGCCATTCAATGTGATCATGGCTGATCATCCCCAATCAGTACCCCGTTCCTGCCTTCTCTCCATATCCCCTGACTCCGCTATCTTTAAGAGCCCTATCTAGCTCTCCCTTGAAAGCATCCAGAGAACCTGCCTCCACCGCCCTCTGAGGCAGAGAATTCCACAGACTCACAACTCTCTGTGAGAAAAAGTGTTTCCTCATCTCCGTTCTAAAAGGCTTACCCCTTATTCTTAAACTGTGGCCCCTGGTTCTGGACTCCCCCAACATTAGGAACATGTTTCCTGCCTCTAGTGTGTCCAAGCCCTTAACAATCTTATATGTTTCGATGAGATCCCCTCTTATCCTTCTAAACTCCAGAGTGTACAAGCCCAGCCGCTCCATTCTCTCAGCATATGACAGCTCCGCCATCCCGGGAATTAACCTTGTAAACCTACGCTGCACTCCCTCAATAGAAAGAATGTCCTTCCTCAAATTAGGGGAACAAAACTGCACACAATACACCAGGTGTGGTCTCACTTGGTGCTGGCCTTCTGAGCCTTGCTGATTCAATTGCTGGTCTGGATCTATCTTCAGTGCTGTGAGAGTGCCTGGTCTCTCAAGCATTGTCCCTAGTGTGTAGGATGGTGTTAGGATGCGGGGTCCACGACCAGAGGGCACAGCCTCAGAATAAAAGGACGTACTTTCTGAAAGGAGATGATGAGGAATTTCTTTAGTCATAGGGTGGTGAATATGTGGAATTCATTGCCACAGACAGCTGTGGAGGCCAAGTCAATGGGTATTTTTAAGCCGCATTGTTGACAGATTTTTGATTAGTTTAGATGTTAGAGGCTATGGGGAGAAGGCAGGTGGTGTTGCCAACTTTTTCACTCCCAAATAAGGGACAAATTCCCAACGGCAATTCGTTGACAAACTCGGCCGTGACTGGTTGAATGATGAGTTGGCCCGGGTGCTGGACTGCACACAAAGCCCAGCCGGTGGGCCAGCTGAGGCGTTTTCGCCCACGCGACGTCGCACGCAAAGTCTGGCACCCCATCCAACTCATGAACCGATGATCGGCCATGAGAAGGAGGGGTGGTGGTGTCGGCGGTAAGCGAAGGTCCGAAGATCGGACAGCTGGCCGGGCTGCCGACCGACGGGGCCACGGGCGAGGCGCTGCTGCTGCTGCTGCACTCCATGGGCTGCACTACGTCGGGACGGGTGTGGCGGGGCCGGACGCGGCACTCTGACCCGACACATCCTTCGACCCAAGTTGTAGCGGTCAAATACGGGACAAGGGCGGTCCCATATGGGACAAACCAATTTAGCCCAATATACGGGATGTCCCGGCTAATACGGGGGAGTTGGCAACTCTAAAGGCAGGAGAATGTGGCTGAGAGGGAAAGATAGATTAGCCATGATGGGCCAAACGGCCTAATTCTGCTCCTAAAACTTATGAACTTATGTCCAGTGCTTAATAGAGATGCTTCCACCAGAAACTCAGCTCAGTTCAGTCTAGTTTATTGTCACGTGTACCGAGGTACAGTGAACAGCATTTGTTGCATGCTAACCAGTCAGATGAAAGACAATACAAATAGCCATCAGGCTATTAAACACTACAGTTTGTTTAAGAAAGAACTACAGATGCTGGTACAATCGAAGGTAGACAAAAAATGTTGGAGAAACTCAGCAGGTGAGGCAGCATCCATGGAGAGATGGAATCTGCGACGTTTCGAGTCGAGGCCCTTCTTCAGACCTCATATAAGCTCTGAACTACAATAGACTATTATTATTACTATTGCACTATTATTGTTTGATTTTTGAGTATGTGTGTGGGTGTGTATATATATCCATGGATGCTGCCTCACCCGCTGAGTTTCTCCAGCATTTTTTGTCTACCTTCGATTGTACCAGCATCTGTAGTTCTTTCTTAAACAAACTGTAGTGTTTAATAGCCTGATGGCTATTTGTAGCCATATATATATAATTGGCTACAAATTGGCTATATATATGTATGTGTGTGTACTGGTGAGTATGTGTATATATACACACTAAACTTTTTTCTCTCTCGTTTAACATATTGTTCACAGTGTATGTAATCCCGTGATACCCGCTCCATCGTCGGATAGTCGGCGACTAAACCGTCTCCCCCACTTGGTTTGCCAGTGGGGAGAGGGGGCTGTGCACCCCCAGCAGGACCAAAAACAAGAGCTATCAAAGGGCAGGTGAGCTCCTAGCAAGCTAACAGCCATCCACACTTCAGTAGAAGTTGCGATCACTGTTCACATATTCAGTTGTGCTGTAGCAAGTAAGAATTTCATTGTTCTATCTGGGCCACATGACAATAAAACGCTCTTAACTCTTGTACAGTGCACATATACATGATGAGGGAATAACTGGAGATACTGGGACAAGGGGTTACTGGGGAACATAGTCCAGATAAACCCGAACACTTGCTGTGTCTAGAGGGCTGCTGTTACTTCAGTTTCGCTGAACTGGAGACGGTATGTGTCACAACAGCAGCCCATCCCAAGGGCAATTCTCTTTGTCTATTCTCTTCTGCCAAAAGGCTTCGTCCTCCGCTCCGTGTGCCTGGATCGCCGCTGTGAGCAGAAGATTAAACTGTTCGATGAACGTTTTGTAACTTAGTCGGCGGCAGAAACGTGGTTACTCTTGTGTACTGGCTGGGTGTATGGTTTCACCGGGTTGTACGCAAAGTAATGCATTTACTATGTTTCCATATTCTGTTGTGCTGCTGCAAGTAACAATTTCATTGTTCTATCTGTGACATCTATATACCTATAAAAATCTCATCTTGTGTGTCTGTCTGCATGTTTTGTATCTTTCTCAAAACGCTACGCGCTAGCGCTTACATTTTTACAGATTCTGACACATTTTTCACCGTCCACTTCGTACTCAGGTTCACTTAAGATTTCATCCTATATATCACATGTTATTCGCGATTAAAGCTTTAAAAATTCCTACGTTAACAAGATTTTTACATTCGGTAACGGCTTCAGTTGCGTTAGGGGAACAGGTGAGTGGTGGAATATTGCGTTGGGGGACCAGACCCAACGGGTCTGCACTTGGTCTAATATAACAATAAAACACTCTTGAATCTTGATTTGCCTCTTTCACTGATCCCAGGTAGGCGTGACAACAAGGTATCATTGTATCATTGTATCACCTTGCACTTATCCAAAACCAAATTGTATCTGCCATTGCTTTGGCCAACTCTGGCAAAGAAGCGAAACATAGAAACATAGAAAATAGGTGCATGAGTAGGCCATTCGGCCCTTCTAGCCAGCACTGCCATTCAATATTATCATGGTTGATCATCAATGGACTAAGCGCGTGGGTAGAAACTGGAGATCCCGGAGAAAGCCCACACGGTCACGGGGAGAACATAAAGACTCCACACAGACAGCACCCGTGGTCAGGATGGAACCCGGGTCTGTGGCGCTGTAAGGCAGCAACACTACCGCTGCGCCATCATGCAGCCCCAGCTTCTCGGCAATTGTTCATTAGAATGCTGTCTGAGTTCTTCCCTCTGCCCTATAGGTGTGTTGAACCTTAGTTTGAAATCCTATCCGAAAAATGGCAAATATGAATACTCCCCCCGCCACGGGTACCATGTAACCCTGTGCTTCCCCCTCCATAATCGGATAGTCCGTCTCCCCCACCTGGTTTGCCAGGTGAGGAGGGGGCTGTGGACCCCCAGCAGGACCAAAAACAAGAGCTGTCAAAGGTGAGCTCCAACGGCCATCCACACTTCAGTAGAAGTTGCGATCACTGTCGTACGTAGCATTGTAAGGAACAATGATAAAGCACACACACACCAAAATCCTAGACTTCCAGCGGCGGAAGTCCGCAGGATCTGGAGGACAGAGATGTGCGGTGCGTCCGTCACCGTTCCCGTCAGAAACCAGCACCACTGCGTTGCTGATGTTTTCAACAATGACATTGATTGCAGTATGAATTATGAGCCCTGTAAAATGGGAAGCATATTCTTCCAACTTGATGGTGTCCAATGCATCTTTTCAAATTGTGACTGAAAATATTCCACTGATATGTAAATAAACGTGGATCTTGTTTCAATAGTGGGAAAACACAGAACCCGGGTGTTAGGGGTTATAGGAGAAGACAGGAGAATGGGGTTTGGAGGGAGAGATAGATCAGCCATGATTGAATGGTGGAGTAGCCTTATGAGGTTCTAACCTTATGAACCTGTGTGAATGGATGATTGATGGTTTGTCTCGGTGGGCTGAAGGGCTCATTTCCAGACTGTATCCCTAAACTAAACTAAAATACAATTGAAAATGATTTGACCACAGTCGGTATTAATGGACATGTTGTAGGTTGACAGGTTGTTCTCATTTGAGTTATGCACAGATTGCTCCTGATTTATAGGTCGCGTCGAGATGCATCACAGCTTGATTTGGGAACAGCTCCATCCAAGACCACAAGAAATTGCAGGGAATCGCGGGCGCAGCCCAGACCATCACATAAACCAACCTCCCTTCCATTGACTGCATTTACACCTCACGCTGCCTCGGCAAGGCCAGCAGCATAATCAAAGGTGAGTCGCACCCTGGCCACTCTTCTCCCCTCCCCCATGGCCTGGGATTATCTAACAGGACCATCAACACGATGACAGCATCCCACCGTATATCCACCAGGAAACAATACCTATCGAGCATAAGGAAGTGGGAAACATACTGCTCGAAAACAGGGACAACATATTCATCTACAACCGTAACCAACGTACTGGAGTTCCTGGCCGGCCTTCACCATAATGAAGGACTGAGCTACAGCACCATCAATAGCGCCAGAAGTGCTCTGTCAGCCTTCTTAAAACAGGCACCAGGACACAGACCATAGGGTCTCACCCGCTGGTGATCAAACTAATGCGAGGGATATTCAACTCCAACTCCCCAAGACCTAGGTACACCAAGATCTGGGATGTCAGTGTTGGCCTGACATACCTAAGGGGATGGTCACCAGCCAGGTCTCTCACCCTGGAACAGCTAACCCTGAAAACGGTCATGCTGATCGCACTAGTCTCAGCACAAAGGGTCCAGTCCCTTCACTTACTGCGACTGGACAACATGGTCATAACACCAGACCATATCACATTCACTATTCAGGAGCTGGTAAAGCAGAGCAGGCCAGGAACTTCAGGGCTTGTTATGGGTTTCCGGGCATACCCACCTGACCCACGGTTATGTGTCATAACTCATTTACTCGTTTACATCAACACAACAAGAGATTCCCGAGGGAGAGAAAAAGCCCTATTGGTCAGCCACAAGAAACCTCATGGTCGGGTGTCGAGCCAAACCATCTCTAGATGGCTCAAGCAGGTACTGGGAGCTGCTGGAGTAGATACTGACGTATATACATCTCACTCCACCAGGGCAGCATCCATATCGGCGGCTAAAAGGATGGACGTGCCATTGGACCACATCCTGGCTACAGCGGGGTGGTCCATGGAGAAAACATTACAAACGTTCTACAATAAGCCGCTAGCAGAACCTGTTTTATTTGCAGAAAGAGTTTTAGAATCTGCAAATATATAATTTAAGCCGGGGGAGCATTATTTTCTTTTTGTTATTGTTTAATAAATACCATAATTGTTTTACAAACAGATTCATGGTTGATTACGATAACATACTTCCTCCCTTGAATGACTTCGGCAGCGAGTGAAGTATGAACTGTTACACGGTTTGAAATCACAGAGCTTTAAAATCTTCACGTAGTCACTCACGTGACTCCGAAGTAAAATAGTAAGATTAAACGAGAACTTACCAGTTTGAAGTTTGATCTGTATTTTATGAGGAGTTACGATGAGGGATTACGTGCCCTCCGCTCCCACCCTCAATTATAGAGATCAACTGATATCTTAGTTCTCCTTTTCTTTATTATGTTTATTTCAATTATTGTATTTCCTGTGATTCCACACCGCTGATTTGCAGTATGTCGCGCATGCGTGCTGGACGGGTTCTTCACGTAATCCCTCATCGTAACTCCTCATAAAATACAGATCAAACTTCAAACTGGTAAGTTCTCGTTTAATCTTACTATTTTACTGAAGCCAATTAACCTACAAACCAGTAAGTCTTTGGAGATCCCAGAGAAAACCTACGCAGGTCACGGGGAGAACGTGCGAACTCCGTACAGACAGCACCTGTAATCAGGGTGGAACCCGGGTCTCTAGCACTGTAAGGCAGCAACTCTACCGCTGCGCCACCGTGCCACACTCTTCACCCCCCCCCCCAAGGGAAAGGGCAGAGGAGCTGATGGAGAAAGGGCAGGAGTGCTGGACAATGTGAGGCTGGCTGGGGCGTGGGGGGGGAGGGGGGGAGCTGAGAGGAGTGAGTCGCGGGAACGAACCCAACAGGGGAGAGGAGAGGAGACGGTGAGAGAGGCAAAGAGTGGACGGCTAGATGGAGAAAATGAGAGGGGAAGCATGAGGCAGGCAAAGTGTGTAGGAAGGAACGGCAGATGCTGGTTTAAACAGAAGACAGACACAAAAAGCTGGAGTAACTCAGCGGGACAGGCAGTATCTCTGGAGAGAAGGAATGGGTGACGTTTCGGGTCCAGATCCTTCTTCAGACAGACAGGCAAAGTGGCTGAAACTGGGAGGCCAAGTAGACTGAAATAGACAGATTTAAATTGGAAAGTTTAGTTTGGTGATGCAACATTGCAACTTTGGCCCATCAGCCCATTGATCACCCGTTCACCCTAGTTCCATGTTATCTCATTTTCTCATACACTCTATCTACATTGGGGGCAGTTTATGGAGGTCAATGAACCTTTCCACAGGTCATGTAGTCACAGGGCAGGGAAGAGAACCTTTGTTCCAACTTGCCCACACCAGCCTACACTAGTCCCACCTGCCTGCGTTTGGCCCATATCCTTCGAAACGTTTACAATACAATCCATGTACCTGTCCACATACCCTTCAGGTGTTGGCATAGCACCTGCCCCAACTACCTTCGCTGGCAGCTCGTTCCATGTACCTACCACCGTCTTTGAGATGTGGGAGGAAACCGGAGTACCCGGAGGAAATCCACAGTTGCAGGGAGACGTGCAAACTGCACATAGACAGCACCCGAGGTCAGGAACGGAACGTGGTCTCTGGTGCAGCGAGACAGCAGCTCTACCCGCTGCACCACCGTGCTGCCCTACAGCAGTAGGGGAAGTGACCGATGAGGAAAGCTAGAGAATAAGATCCAAGCAGAGTGAGAGGTGGACTTCAGTCTGAAGGCTTCAGTGTGGGAGGCATCCAGCTGAACAAGACTGGGTCCAGAGTCCTGGCAGGCCCTTCATGTGCTCATGCTGCTATTGCAGGGAACTAGTGGAGGCAGCCCAGACCATCACACAAACCAACCTCCCTTCCATTGACTCAATTTACACCTCACGCTGCCTCGGCAAGGCCATTAGCATAATTAAGGACTAGTCTCACCCTGGCCACTCTCTCTTCTCCCCTCTCCCAACGGAGAAAATGTACAGAAGTGTGAAAACGCACACCTCCAGATTCAGGGACAGTTTCTTCCCAGCTGTTATCAGGCAACTGAACCATCCAGAGAGCAGTCCCAAACTCCTGTCTGCCTCATTGGAGACCCTCGGACTATACTGGCTTTAATCATTATTCATGTTATTTATTTTAATGTGTATCTGTACGCTGTGGACGGCTCGATTGTAATCATGTATTGTCTGTCCGTTGACTGGTTAGCCCGCAACAAAAGCTCTTCACTGTACCTCAGTACATGTGGCAATAAACTCAACTCAACTCAACCTTTGAGCTGTTCACATTGTACATGTGACGTAGTGTAAGCATTCAACGTTTGCTGATGGAACGAAGCTGAGTGGGAAAGTGATCTGAGGTGAACAGAAAGCTTCCGAGGAAGAAACAGTAAGGAAAACAGGAAGTTGGAGCACAATATGGGAAATACACCTTGATCGGAAGATCGACAACAAGTGACGTAAACCCAGCACCAGAGACCCGGGTTCAATCCTGAGTCCTGACCTTGTGGTGTTTGCACGTTCTCCCAGTGGGTTTCTTCCGGGTAATCTGTTTTCCATCCACATTCCAAAGATGTGTGATTTTCATAAGTCATAGGAGCAGAATTAGGCCATTCGGCCCATCGAGTCTACTCCACCATTCAATCATGGCTGATCTATCTCTCCCTGTCAACCCCATTCTCCTGCCTTCTGCCCATAACCCCCGACACCCGTACTAGCTCCCCCTCCCCTCACCCCACTCACCATCAACAACACCACAGTCACATCTGTGGAGTCTTTTAAGTTCCTGTGAACCATCATCTCCAAGGCCCTTAAGTGGGAGGCCACCATCGACTCCACAGTCAAAAAGGCACAACAGAGGAAGAGAGAGCAGAATGGCATAGAACTAATGTGAACAGATGATTCATAGTAAGTGTGTGATCAGCCATGATCATATTGAATGGCGGTGCAGGCTCGAAGGGCCGAATGGCCTACTCCTGCACCTATTTTCTATGTTTCTATGTTTCTATTTGTGCTTGGTGGGCCGAAGGGCCTGTTTCCATGCTGTATCTTTAAAACAACAACAAAATCTGATGCTGAAAAACTTGTAAACATTTGTGTACAGTGGAACCTGGAGAATGCTTTTCAGGAGATGCAGAACGTAAATGGAAGCTAATACAAATTACAAGTTGAGTGTGGGCCTTTGCTGCAAGGTCTTTCAAGTACAAAAGTGAGGAATTTTGAACGTGAGATTGAGATTCGCAAGTTCATATGTTCATAAGTGATAGGAGCAGAATTAGGCCATTCGGCCCATCAAGTCTACTCGATTGAAAATCTGAGATGTGATGACATCCGATTTGGAGTACTGTGTGCAGTTTATAGTTCGTATCTGAGAAGCATTTATAATGGGCAGCACAGCGGTAGAGTTGCTGCCTTACAGCGCCAGAACACAGCGTAGTTCGATCCTGACTACGAGTGCTGTCTGTACGGAGTTTGTACGTTCTCCCTGTGACCCGTTTAGGTTTTCTCCGAGATCTTCGGTTTCCTCCCACCCTCCAAAAACGTACAGATTTGTAGGTTAATGGGCTTGGTATAAATGTAAATTGTCCCTAGTGTGTGTAGGATAGCGTCAGTGTGCGGGGATCGCTGGTCGGTGTGGACTCGGTGGGCCGAAGGGCCTGCTTCCACGCTGTATCTCTAAACTAAACTAAACTAAAACTGAGCTGTGTTTGATCAGAAACTGGGTACATTCAAAGTTAGTTTTAGATGCCAAAGTAATCAGAGGATGTGTGGATCAGGTAGAAAGTGGACATGGGCCCAACTCTGACCATGACCTTATTGAATGGTGGAGCATGTTTGAAGGGGATTATGACCTGCTCATGCTTTTGTTTATTATGTTCTTAATTATATACTTTATCTGGGGGAATATTTGTGGTGTGGGTGTGACTGTTAAGGAATGAAAAGTATTTCCAGTTTTGGCAACTCATAGGAGTAGTACACTCTCTATATTGGTGCAGTCAGGCAGTATATGAATCTCCTCTTAAGAGTGGTGATATTGCAGGAGAGGTAATGTTTAGAGATACAGCGCGGAAACAGGCCCTTCGGCCCACTGAGACCTCACCGACCAGCAATCCCCGCACATTAACACTATCCTACACACACTAGGGACAATTTACAATTTATACTAAGCTAATTAACCTTCAAACCTGAAGGTAGACAAAAGTGCTGGAAAAACTCAGCGGGTGCAGCAGCATCCATGGAGCGAAGGAAATAGGCAACGTTTCGGCCCGAAACATTGCCTATTTCCTTCGCTCCATAGATGCTGCTGCACCCGCTGAGTTTCTCCAGCACTTCTGTCTACCTTTGATTTTCCAGCATCTGCAGTTCCTTCTTAACCTTCAAACCTGTACGTCTTTGGAGTTTGGGAGGAAACCAGAGATCCCGGAGAAAACCTACGCAGGTCACGGGGAGAACGTACAAACTCCGTACGGACAGCACCCGTAGTCAGGATGGAACCCGGGTCTCTGGCGCTGTGAGTCAGCAACTCTACCGCTGTGCCACCGTGCCCCCCTTAAATGGAAGGTAATGCCAAACAGACTGATAGCTGGCTAGTTGGCATAGTCTATTTTTAAAAACCAGCAAAGAATGACAAAAAAAAATTACAAAAAGAGAGATTATGAAAAATAATTGTGAAATAATATAAAATATAATATTTGTGCAGAGGTAAATAAATTAACAGCTGATGTAAAATGAAAAGAGTGGGGAATTAAAATTGGAAAACAGAGAAAAGGCCGAGTTCTCAATATTTATTTTGCCTCGATCTTCAAATGGGAATTCTCTAAAAGCATTCCAATAGATTCATAGAGCTGCAGAATGTGGAAACAGGCCCTATGGCCTACCCTATCCATGCCGACTAAATTGGTGTACTGGGATAGTCCCATCTGCCTGCATTAGGCCCATAGTCATAGAGTGATACACATGGAAACAAGTCCTTTGGCCCAACTTGCCCACAGCGGCCAACATGTCCCAGCCACACTCGTCCCATCAGCCTGCGTTTGGCCCATCATTCCTACAAACCTGTCCTATCAATGTACTTGTCTTAGTGTTTCTTAAACTTTGCGATAGTCCCAGCCTCAACTATCTCCTCTGGCAGCTCGTTCCATACACCCACCACTCTTTGTGTGAAAATGTTACCCCTCAGTTTCCTATTAAATCTTTCCCCCTTCATCTTAAACCTATGTCCTCTGGTTCCCGATTCCCCTACTCTGGGTAAGAGACTCTGTGCGTATACCTGATCTATTCCTCTCATGATTTTGTACACCTCTATAAGATCACACCTCATCCTCCTGTGCTCCAAGGAATAGAGTCCCAGTCTACTCAACCTCTCCCTGTAGCTCACACCGTCTAGTCCTGGCAACATCCTCTAAACTATTCCTGTCCGTACATCTGTCCAAAGGTCTATGGAACGTCGAGATTGTATGCACTTCTGTAGCTTCCTCTGGCAACTCCTTCTAGATACGGAACTATCCTCTGAATGAAAAAGCTGCCCCTCAGAGCCCTCTTAAATCTCTTCCCTCTCACCCTAGCCCTGGGCCTTCCAGTATTGGAACCCTCAACCCTCTAACCAGGGAGGATTGCAAGCGTTCACTTCATCCATGCCCTTCATGATCTCATACTCCCCAATAAGATCATCCCTCAGCCTCCTACGCTCCAAAGGAAAAAAACTCCCAACCATTGCAACCTCTCCCTCATCAAGTGTGTAGGATCGGGCTGCAGATGCTGGTTTTTGTCAAGTCAAGTCAAGTGAAGTCAAGAGAATTTATTGTCATGTGTCCCAGATAGGATAATGAAATTCTTGCTTGCTGCAGCACAACAGAATATTGTAGGCATAAATACAGAACAGATCAGTGTGTCCATATAGCATAGAATGTATATATATATATATATATACACACACATAAATAAATAAACAGATAAAGTGCAATAAGCTGTTATAGTTCAGAGTTTGTTTGAAGTTGTGTTTAATGGCCTGATGGCTGTGAGGAAGAAGCTGTTTCAGAACCTGGATGTTGCAGATTTCAGGCTCCTGTACCTTCTACCTGATGGCAGCGGAGAGATGAGTGAGTGGCCAGGATGGTGTGGGTCCTTGATGATGTTGGCAGCCTTTTTGAGGCAGCGACTGCGATAGATCCCCTCGATGGTAGGGAGGTCAGAGCCGATGATGGACTGGGCAGTGTTTACTACTTTTTGTAGTCTTTTCCGCTCCTGGGGGCTCAAGTTGCCGAACCAAGCCACGATGCAACCGGTCAGCATGCTCTCTACTGTGCACTTGTAGAAGTTCGAGCGAGTCCTCCTCGAAGTGCTTTGAGAGGTTGATCATGGAGCAAATCAACTCCTACCTCGACAAAAACCTGGACCCACTGCTGTTCGCTTACCGCCACAACAGATCAACGGTGGATACGATCTCGCTGGCCCTACACTCCGCTCTGGACCACTTGGACAACAAAATCTCATATGTCAGGCTGTTATTCATCGATTACAGCTCGGCATTTAACACAATCATCCCCTCCAAGCTGGTTACCAAACTCGCAGAACTGGGTCTCTGCGCATCCCTCTGCAATTGGATCCTCGACTTCCTCATTCACAGACCACAGTCTGTTCATATTGGTGGAAATGTGTCAGCCTCGATAACAATCAGCACGGGAGCACCTCAAGGCTGCGTGCTCAGCCCCCTGCTGTACTCACTCTATACCCATGACTGCGTAGCGAACCACAGTGCGAACTCCATCATCAAGTTCGCTGACGACACCACTGTTGTGGGGCGTATCACTGATGGGGATGAGTCAGAGTATAGAAGAGAGATCGAGCAACTGTCCATATGGTGCCAGCGCAATAACCTGGCCCTCAACACCAGCAAAACCAAGGAACTGATTGTGGACTTTGGAAGGAGTAGGAGGGGGACCCACAGCCCCATTTATATCAAGGGTCGATGGTTGAAAGGGTCAAGAGCTTCAAATTCCTGGGCGTGCACTTCTCTGAAGATCTTTCCTGGTCCGAGAACACTAATTCAATTATCAAGAAAGCTCATCAGCGCCTCTACTTCCTGAGAAGATTACGGAGAGTCGGTTTGTCAAGGAAGACTCTCTCTAACTTCTACAGGTGCACAGTAGAGAGCATGCTGACCGGTTGCATCGTGGCTTGGTTCGGCAATTTGAGCGCCCTGGAGAGGAAAATACTACAAAAAGTAGTAAACACTGCCCAGTCCATCATCGGCTCTGACCTTCCTTCCATCGAGGGGATTTATCGCAGTCGCTGCCTCAAAAAGGCTGGCAGTATCATCAAAGACCCACACCATCCTGGCCACACACTCATCTCCCTGCTACCTTCAGGTAGAAGGTACAGGAGCCTGAAGACTGCAACAACCAGGTTCAGGAATAGCTACTTCCCCACAGCCATCAGGCTATTAAACCTGGCTCGGACAAAACTCTGATTATTAATAATCCATTTTCTGTTATTTGCACTTTATCAGTTTATTTATTCATGTGTGTATATATTTATATTATGGTATATGGACACACTGATCTTTTTGTAGTAAATGCCTACTATGTTCTGTTGTGCTGAAGCAAAGCAAAAATGTCATTGTCCTATACAGGGACACATGACAATAAACTCACTTGAACTTGAACTTGAACAAACCGACTCTCCTAATCTTCTCAGGAAGTAGAGGCGCTGATTAGCTTTCTTTATAATTGCTTCAGTGTGCTGGGACCAGGAGAGATGAAGATAGACACAAATTGCTGGATTAACTCAGCAGGTCAAGCAGCATCTCAGGAGAAAAGGTGACGTTTCGGGTCCGAATATCCCCGGGGTTCCGTCCCAAAACGTCACCTATTCCCTTTCTCCTGAGAAGTTAATTCACAATAGGAACATTAAATTCTACAATTTTAAGTAATTAAACTACAACATGTCCAACCCCCCCTCCCTCTTTGTTCCTCTTCCCCTGTCGTCTCCCACCTATATTCCTATCCTAATCGCACACCTTGTCTCTTTTCATCTCTGGCTTTAGTCCAACCATAGAAACATAGAAACATAGAAAATAGGTGCAGGAGGAGGCCATTCGGCCCCAAGCCAGCACCGCCATTCATTGTGATCATGGCTGATCATCCCCAATCAATAACCTGTGCCTGCCTTCTCCCCATATCCCTTGACTACACTAGCCCCTAGAGCTCTATCTAACTCTCTCTTAAATCCATCCAGTGATTTGGCCTCCACTCCCCTCTGGGGCAGGGAATTCCACAAATTCACAACTGTGTGAAAATGTTTTTTCTCACTTCAGTCTTAAATGACCTCCCCTTTATTCTAAGACTGTGGCCCCTGGTTCTGGACTTGCCCAACATTGGGAACATTTTTCCTGTATCTAGCTTGTCCAGTCCTTTTATAATTTTACATGTTTCTATAAGATCTCCCCTCATCCTTCTAAACTCCAGTGAATACAAGGCCAGTCTTTTCAATCTTTCCTCATATGACAATCCCGCCATCCCAAGGATCAATCTCGTGAACCTACGCTGCACTGCCTCAATCACATCTGCCCATCAAAGCGCCCCCTCCTCCCCTCATCTGTATCCACCTATCACTCACCAGGCATTGTCTTGCTCCTCCTCTCTTCCAGCTTCCTCCCGCCCTACTCCAATCAGTCTGAAGGAGGGGAGTGACACAAAACATCTATCTGTGTTCTCCAGATATGCTGCCGTCATTGCTGAGTTACTCCAGCGCTTTGTGTCCTTTATGAAGCATCTGCAGTTCCTTGTGTCGACAAGGGCGACCAGGGATGGGCAATAACTGCTGACTGACCATGTCAACAATCCCCACATTGCAGAAAACAAAACAATTAAAAGTATCCCATGTCCCATTATCTTTCTGTCCCCAACTTTAAGAATCCTTGAAGTTCATTTTGTTTTTTAATTTTCACCCAGAGAGTTGTGAATTTGTGGAATTCCCTGCCACAGAGGGCAGTGGAGGTCAATTCACTGGATGGAATTAAGAGAGAGTTAGATAGAGCTCTAGGGGCTAGTGGAGTCAAGGGATATGGGGAGAAGGCAGGCACGGGTTATTGATTGGGGACGATCAGCCATGATTACAATGAATGGCGGTACTGGCTCGAAGGGCCGAATGGCCTCCTCCTGCACCTAGTTTCTATGGTTCTATGTTTAGAGATACAGCACAGAAACAAGTCCTTCGGCCCACCAAGCCCGCGTCGACCAGCCACCCCCGTACACTTGCGCTATCCTACACACATTAGGGATAATTTACCATCTTTAACAAAGCAAATTAACTTACAAACCTGTAGGTGTTTAAGAAGGAACTGCAGATGCTGGAAAATCAAAGGTAGACAAAAATACTGGAGAAACTCATGGGTGCAGCAGCATCTATGGAGCGAAGGAAACAGGCAAAGTTTCGGCACGAAACTTTGCCTATTTCCTTCGCTCCATAGATGCTGCTGCACCCGCTGAGTTTCTCCAGCATTTTTATCTACCTACAACCCTGTAGGTCTTTGGAGTGCGGGAGGAAACCAGAGGCCCCCAGAGAAAACCCACACTTGTCACAGGTCCGTACAGACAGCACCCGTAGTCAGGATTGCACACAGGTCTCTGGCGCTGTGAGGCTGTAGCTCTACCGCTGCGCCACCGTGCCGCCCAGTGTAGAAAGATGCCAGTGTTGTGGCCTGGATGAGGTCAGGGAAAGGCCAGATGCCAGGCAGGTTCAGAAGTCGTTGAATGATACATGGCAAACACACAGAACGCCCGCGAGCAGGACCCGGGAACCCCCGTGGCCAGACAATCGTCCCTGTCCCTCAAGAGCCGAAGGGGGTGACCCAAGGAGTGGCCTAACCCCCAGGGACCGACCCACCAGGACAATTTTACATTTATACCAAGTCAATGAACCTACAAACCTGTACATCTTTGGAGTGTGGGAGGAAACCGAAGATCTCAGTGAAAACCCACACAGGTCATGGGGAGAAGGTACATACTCTGTACAGACAGCACCCGTAGTCAGGACCAAACTCGGGTCTCTGGCGCTGTGAGGCAGCAACTCTACCACTGCGCCACTGTGCCGCCCAACCACAATTTGTTCGACCACACTTTGACCCCACTATCCCACACATGGGCGGCAAGGTGGCACAGTGCCAGAGAGTGCCAGGTTTGACCCTGACTACGGGTGCTGTCTGTACGAAGTTTGTACGTTCTCCCAGTGACCTGCGCGAGTTTTCTCCGAGGTCTTCGGTTTCCTCCCACACTCCAAAGACGTGCAGGATTTTATGTTAATTGGCTTTAGTATCAATCGCTGGTTGGTGCAAACTTGGTGGGCCAAAGGGTCTGTTTCTGTGCTGTATCTCTAAACTAAACTGTTTTGCCTTTGCTGAACTCTCCGAATACTTCCAGCATTGTGGAGGGATTTATAACTATGAATCACTATTTGAACTGATTTAAAGAGCAGCCAATAGCAATAAAAAAAATCATTGTGAACGAGACAGTGGACAAACATTGATGACTCAGACTCTAAGAAATGTGAAAACAGTTTCAAGATCTTTGTCCTCCAAGCATCCTTGGTAGATTTGCACAGTGACTTCAGTTCCACTTGAAAGCTGATAAGACTCTTTGTTTACCACTGAATGTGAAAGTGAATAACGAAATATGGTCATTATCACCCAGACAGATTGGAGTTTATTGTTTGGGTACAAAGCAACAACTGCATTAATTCGAGCAACAAACTTCCAAAGAGGTGTGGTGGCATTAACTGATGGAATCTGTGAAGTTAACTGAATCACAGGAATAGGAGAAACAGCACCTCATATTCCTCTTGGGTAGTTTACAACAAATTGTACCGAGTGTGTGTGTGGGATAGTGTTAAGGGCCTGTCCCACTTTCACGACCTAATTCACAACCTCTGCCTAGTTTGCCCTTGACTCATACTCGCAGCATGGTCATCACAAGGTCGCATGAGGTCGTCACGAGGTCGTAGGAGGTCGTCACGAGGTCGTAGGAGGTCGTAGGTAGGGCGTAGCAGGCCGTGATGCTAGTCGAAGGTACTCGTGGCATCAAGTAGGTCGGGGCGTTTTTCTAGCCTGATGTAAAACGTCCATGAGTAAAAAAGGTCGTGAATTAGGTCGTGAAAGTGGGACAGGCCCTTTAGTGTGTGGGGATCGCTGGTCAGCGCGGGCTAGGTGGGCCAAAGGGCCTGTTTCCGTGCTGCATCTCTAAACTAAACCAAACTAAACTAAACTAAACTAAAATAAACTAATGGCAGAAACATTGAATTCTCCAATTTTTGATAAGCCTTGAATTTAGTTTAGGGATACGATGCGGAAACAGGCCCATCGGCCCACCGAGTCCGCGTCCACCAGCGATCCCCGCACACTAACATTACCCTACACACACTAGGGTATATGTGTGTATGTATTCAGCACACAGAACATAGTAGGCATTTACTACCATGTGTGTATATATTTATATTATAGTATATGGACACACTGATCTGTTTTGTAGTTAATGCCTACTATGTTCTGTTGTGCTGAAGCAAAGCAAGAACTTCATTGTCATATCAGGGACACATGACAATAAACTCACTTGAACTTGAACTTGAACAATTTACAATTATACCAAGCCAATTAGCCGACAAACCTGCACGTTTATGGAGTGCGGGAAGAAACTGGAGATCCCGGAGAAAACCCACGCAGGTCACGGGGAGAGAGTACAAACTCCATACGGACAGCACCCGTAGTCAGGATTGAACCCGTGTCTCTGGCGCAGTCAGGCAGCAACTCTACCGCTGCGCCACTGTGCCTACAACTAGTCTACCTTCCACTCCCCGCCCCCTCACCCTCTACCCTGAGCCCCACCTGCACTCACACCATTTCTCCACTTCCATCCCTCCCTCCACCTATATTCCTTCCACCGCTTCACAATGCCGGCTCACCTCCTATCCTCATCTCACATCTTTTGTCTTTTCATCTCCGGCCTTTGACCAAACATCTTCCTATCAAACCTTCCCCGTCACCTGTATCCACCCATCACTCATTGTACATTTCCTTGATCCTTGTCTGCTTTGATCTGTTCTTTTCACACCTAACATGTACTTTGTGCCTATCCGTATCTCATTTCCCTCTCTGCTGGGAGTTATGCAAGGGTCGTTACTGGGGCCGCTGCTCTTCACGTTGTATATTAATGATTTGGATGAGGGGATTGAAGGCTTTGTGGCAAAGTTTGCTCATGATACGAAAATAGTTGGGGGGGCAGGCAGTGTAGAGAAAGTAGGGACTCTGCAGAAGGACTTGGACAGGATGGGACAGTGGGCAGAGAAGTGGCAGATGGAATATAGTGGAGCAAAGTGTGGAGTCATGCATTTTGGTCGTAGGAATAAAGGCGTAGACTAATTTCAAAATGGGGAGAGAATACAGAAATCGGAGGCGCAAAGGGACATGGGAATGCTGGTGCAGGATTCCCAAAAAATTAATCCGCAAGTCGAATCGGTAGTAAAGAAAGCAAACTCAATGCTAGCATTTATTTTACGAGGGCGTGTATACAAAAACAGGGATGTAATGCTAAGGCTCTATAAGGCGCTGGTCAGGCCGCATTTGGAATATTGTGAGCAATTTTGGGCACCGTATCTGAGGAAGGATGTGCTGGCTCTGGAGAGGGTCCAGAAGAGGTTTACAAGAATAATCCCAGGAACAAGGTGGTTAATGGACGTTTGACGGCACTGGGCCTGTACTCGCTGGAGTTTAGAAGAATGAGGGGGGACTTCTTGAAAAGTACAGAATAGTGAAAGGCTTGGATAGAGTGGATGTGGAGAGGATGTTTTCACTAGTGGGAGAGTCTAGGACGAGAGGTCATAGCCTCAGAATTAAAGGACATTCTTTCAGGAAGGAGATGAGGAGGAATTTCTTTAGTCAGAGGGTGGTGAATCTGTGCCATTCATTGCCACAGAAGGTTGTGGAGGCCAAGTCAGTGGATACATTTGAGCAGAGATTGATAGATTCTTGATTAGTGCGGGTGTCAGAGGTTATGGGGAGAAGGCAGGAGAATGGGGTTGAGCGGGAAAGATAGATCAGCCATGATTGAATGGCGGGATGGACATGATGGCCTAACTCTGCTCCTACCGCTTATGATCTTATGATCCCCTGACTCTCAGTCTGAAGAAGGGTCTCAACCCAAAACGTCAGCCATTCATTCTCTCCAGAGATGCTGCCTGTCCCGCTGAGTAACTCCAGTATTTTGTGTCTATCCACCCATCACTTGCCAGACTTTGTCCCGACCCTCCTCTCCTCCAGCTTTCTCGACCACAATTAGTCTGAAGAAGGGTCCTGACCTGAACCGACGTGTATCCATGTTCTCGAGAGATGCTGCCTGACCTGCTCAGTTCCTCCGGCACTTAGTGTCTTTTATTTTTGTAAACCAGCACCTGCAGTTGCTAGTTACCTTGAAGTCTCCAAGTTAACTACTTCATTTGGCCTGATACATGAATATTAAACTTTTTCCATGTTTTTGATGTATCTATTGATGTTGCTGGACGGATAGATATATGGAATATATCATAAAATAGTTCACAAAACATAATTCATAAAAACTCATCCAATACAGTTAGGGCAACAGTGAATAGTAAAGAAGGAATGGGTGATTGGAGGAACAGCACCTCATATTTCGCTTGGGCAGCTTACAACCCAGCGGTATGAATATTGATTTCTCTAACTTCAAGTAACCCTTGCTCTCCTTCTCTCTCTCCATCTCTCCCCCACCGTACTTCTACGACTAGTTTTACTGTCCTCCTGTTAATTTTATGGTTTGCATACCTCGTTGTCACCTTCTCCTCAGCCATCAATGAACCATTCAACATTTCCTTGATCCTTGTCTGGTTTGATCAGTACTTTTCACACCTTACATGCTTAGTTTTTTAGTTTAGAGATACAGCACTGAAACTGACCCTTCAGCCCACCAAGTCCACACCAACCAGCGATCCCTGCACATTAACACAACCCTATACATACACTAGGAACAATTTACATTTATAACCAAGCCCATTAACCTACAAACCTGCACGTCTTTGGAGTGTGGGAGGAAACCGAAGATCGCGGAGAAAACCCACGCGGTCATGGGGAGAACGCACAAACTTCGTATGAGAGGTAGAGATAGATCGGCCATGATTGAATGGCGGGGTAGAATTGATGGGCCGATTGGCATAATTCTGCTCCTGTCACCTATAAACCTATGAACATTTTGCCACTTCGAACCCAAGAAAAGAGTGGAATTAAGTCACCCTCAATCCTGAATGATGGCCTGAGATTAAATGTAATGCATCGAATATATTTAGGACTGTACAGCGCAAGAACAGGCCATTCAGCCCGCAATGTCTACGTCAAACATGATGACAAGACCAACCCTTATGCCAACATTTAAAAGTATCTTAGATGCCACCAAATGCCACATGGCGGGACTGTGGTATGTTGATAGAATGGAGCAGCTGGGCTAGTATACTCTGGAATTTATAAGGATGAGAGAGGATCTTATTGAAACATGTAAGATTATTAAGGGATTGGACATGCTAGAGGCAGGAAACATGTTCCTGATGTGGGGGAGTCCAGAACCAGGGGCCACAGTTTAAGAATAAGGGGTAGGCCATTTAGAACGAAGATGAGGAAAAACTTTTTTTACCCACAGAGTTAAGGGCCTGTCCCATGAGCATGCGACTCCATGCGGCAAGCGCGACCTAACGTGGTCGCTTGAGCCGTACGGCCTCGCGGGGCCGGTCCCACTTTGATCGCCGGAGCCGTATGGAGTTGTGCGGAGGTGGTCCCGACATCGCGCGGGGCTCCGAAAAACTGACCGTGTTCAAAAATTCCGCGCGGCAACAGCCTGCCGGCCCGCATCCGCTCGACGCTGTACGCACCACCTCGAGGCACCGTCTCGATGCAGTACGCAGCGTTTTGACGCCGTACGTCACGCGCGAACTTCCCGCGAACTTCACTTGAACTTCACGTCACTCACTCGACCTCCGCGCGGCCCCCGCTTCCGGTTTGGCCGCGCTTGCCGCATGCAGGTCGCATGCTCGTGGGACAGGCCCTTTATGAGTCTGTGGAATTCTCTGCCTCAGAAGGCAGTGGAGGCCAATTCCCTGGATGCTTTCAAGAGAAAGTTAGATAGAGCTTTTAAAGCTAGCGGAGTCAGGGGATATGGTGAGAAGGCAGGAACGGGGTACTGAATGTGGATGATCAGCCATGATCACATTGAATGGCAGTGCTGGCTCGAAGGGCCGAATGGCCTACTCCTGCACCTATTGTCTATTGTCTATTATTGTAGTTTAATAACTTTGTCGGCACCAGTAACATGGCCGGGGGAGAGTGTACAGCCGAGGTGAGGTCTGCTGTGTGAATTTACCGGGTTGTACGCAAAGCAAAGCATTTCACTGTACCTAGGTACACGTGACAATATAGTATCAATGAATCATTGTATCTGCCTCAATCACCAGTGTGTGTTCCAGGCTCTCACTACCCTCTGTGTAAAAATACTTGCCCCACACATCGTCTTTAAACTTTATCCCCTCTCACATTAAGGATATGCCGCCCACTATTTGATTTTTCCACCCAGAGACAGAGTGTCTACTCTATCTGTGCCAAATAATGTTAAATATGATCCCGTCTACGTGCAAGTCCGGTAGGTGACCACACAAAGATAGACACAAAAAGGGTGGAGTAACTCAGCAGGTCAGGCAGCATCGCTGGAGAAAAGGAATAGGTGATGTTTCAGGTTGAGATCCTTCTTCAGACATTGAAACATCACCTATTCCAGGGGTGGGGAAACTGCGGCCTTCTAAGCCATTCAGTGCGGCCATTTGAATGAATCCAAATTTTGTAGAACAAATCTTTTTATTATTATTAATATGTTTTTGTTCATCTTTTATTATTTTTATTTTTAATCTTAAAATGAACGTATTTAAAATACCAAAAAGAAGATTCAACGAAATAATCCTCCCCGACTGACGGCCACAATTAAAACATTAGTAAGTCATGGGCTGTTTTAACAAAATAATGTACATTTTGAAGAATATCTAATTGAAGTTTCTTGGATGTGGCCTTATCAGATTACAGCTAACTTAACGCAGCCTTCCAACATGAAAAGGTTCCCCTCCCCTGACCTATTCCTTTTCTCCAGAGATGCTGCCTGACCCGCTGAGTTACTCCACATCCACATAGAAACATAGAAAATAGGTGCAGGAGTAGGCCATTCGGCCCTTCGAGCCTGCACTGCCATTCAATATGATCATGGCTGATCATCCAACTCAGTAGCCTGTACCTGCCTTCTCTCCATACCCCCTGATCCTTTTCGCCACAAGGGCCACGTCTAACTCCCTCTTAAATATATCTTTGGTGCTTCCCGCAGTTCCTTCCTACACAAGTGACAAATCTGCTTTAGCAATGGTGGCTGAGGGACAAATATTGCTTTAAGATATTTGGAGTAAATTCCCTGATCTTTGCAAAGTGCCTGAACCAATTAATGGATTCATATCCCACTAAAACCACGCACGGAACCTCAGACTGATTTCTATCCAACAGACCACGCCTCAGATAAGCCATTCCTGTTGCCTAGATCTGCATTCATTACCCTAGAAGTTGAGCAGAGGGATGAAGTTTCCAACTGGCATCATGCCACATCTTGATAGATATTTATTTTTAAATAATTAACTTTCTTCAGTTTTAGTTTAGAGATGCAACGCGGAAACGGGTCCTTCAGCCCTGGTTGATTCCACACCAACCGGCGATCCTACACACACTAGGGACAATATACAGTTATACCAAGCCAAGTAAACCTACAAAGCTGTACGTCTTTGGAGTGTGGGAAGAAACCGGAGCACCCGGAGAAAACCCACGCAGGTCACGGGGAGAACGTACAAACTCCGTACAGACAGCACCCGTAATCAGAATCAAACCTGCGTCTCGGGCGCTATGAGGCAGCAACTCTACCATTGAGTCACCCTGCGTTCCTCCTTGTACATTAAAATACGTTTTACCTATTATATTTTATGCATGATATGTAAAGGTAGGGCTGATTAGAATCTGTAAAATGTTGCAGATGGCACAAACGCTTTGAAGGTTTGGTTTTATGACATTTTTTTAATAAGATATGCATTAGCAACAATTTAAATTGAAAGTTTGTGAGAATTTCAAGCAGCAAATTCAAATTCAAATTAATAGTTGTACCAAGTTATGACACATCAAACGCGATAGTGTTCTTGAAGAATCTTTGATCTGCTCTGTTCTTCATAGTTCATTTGTCATTTTGTGGTTGAGATAGACTCAAATACACTTCCAACACTAGACTACACCTAAACATAGAACATAGAACAGTACAGCACAGGAACAGGCCCTTTAGCCCACAATGTTTGTGCAGAACATGATGCCTGGCAGAATTGATAGAAACATAGGTGCAGGAGTAGGCCATTCGGCCCTAGCCCCTTTAAATATGATCATGGCTGATCATCTAAACTCAGTACCCCGTTCCTGCATTTTCCCCATATCCCTTGATTCCGTTAACCCTAAGAACAAAATCAATCTCTCTTGAAAACATCCAGTGAATTGGCCTCCACTGTCTTCTGTGCAAAAACTTCCGCAGATTCACAACTCTCCAGGTGAAGAGGTTTTTCCTCATCTCAGTCCTAAATGGCCTACCTCTTATTCTTAAACTGTGACTCCTGGTTCTGGACTCCCTCAACATTGGGAAACATTTTCTAGCCTGTCCAATGCTTTAAGAATTTTATATGTTTCTATAAGATATCCTCTCATCCTTCTAAATTCCAGAGTATAGCCCAGTTGACCCATTCCTTCATCATATGACAGTCCCGCCATCCCAGGAATTAACCTGGTGAACCTATGCTGCACTCCCTCAATAGCAATAATGTCCTTTCTCAAATTAGGAGACCAAAATTGCACATAATACTCCAGGTGTGATCTCACCCGGGCCCTGTACAATTGCAGTAGGACCTCCTTGCTCCCAAACTCAAATCTTCTTGCAATGAAGGCCAACATGCCATTAGCTTTCTTCACTGCCTGTTGTACTTACATGCTTACTTTCAGTGACGGCTGTACAAGCACATCCAGGTCTTGTTGCACCTCCCCTTTTTCTAATTTGACACCTTTCAGATAATAATCTGCCTTCCTGTTCTTGCCACCAAAGTGGATAACCTCACATTTATCCACATTATACTGCATCTGCCCACTCATCCAACCTATCCAAGTCACCCTGCAGCCTCATAGCATCCTCATCGCAGCTCACTCTGCCACCCAGCTTTGTGTCATCCGCAAACTTGGAGATGTCACACTTAATTCCTTCGTCTAAATCGTTAATATATATTGTAAATAACTGGGTTCCCAGCACTGAGCCTTGCGGCACCCCACTAGTAATTGCTTACCATTCTGAATAGGACCCGTTAATTCCTACTCTTTGCTTCCTGTCGGTCAACCAATTCTCTATCCATGACAATACCCTACCCCCAAAGTGCTCTAATTTTACATACTAATCTCTTGTGTGGGACCTTGTCAAAGGCTTTTTGTAAGTCTTGGCTCTCCCTTATCCATTCTACTTGTTACATCCTCAAAAAATTCCAGTAGATTAGTCAAGCATGATTTCCCCATCATAAATCCACGCCGCCTTTGACCAATCCTGTCACTGCTTTCCAAATGCCCTGCTATAACAACTTTCACAATCGACTCGTGCATCTTCCCCACTACCGATGTAAGGCTAAGTGGTCTATAATTCCCCGTTTTCCCTCTCCCTCCTTTCTTAAAAAGTGGGGTTACATTGGCTACCCTCCAGTCCACAGGAACTGATCCAGTCGTGAAAACATTGGAAAATTATCACCAATGCATCCACGATTTCTAGGGCCACCTCTGGGACGCGGACCATCAGGCCCTGGGGATTTATCTGCCTTCAGTCTCAACTGTTTACCTAACACCATTTCCTGACTAATATGGATTCCCTTCAGTTCCTCCCTCTCATTAGATCCTCGGTACACTAGTATTTCTGTGAGATTGTCTGTGTCTTCCTTAGTGAAGACAGAACCAAAGTACTTGTTTAACTGTTCTGCCATTTCCTTGTTTCCTATTATAAATTCACCTGTCTCTGATTGTAAGGGACCTACATTTGTCTTCCCAAACTTTTCCTTATTACATATCTAAAGAAGCTTTTAGAGTCAGTTTTAATATTCCCCGCAAGCTTTCTTTCATGCTTTCCCCCCCCCCCCCCCTCTTAATTAACCCCTTTTTCCTCTTCTGGTGAATTCTAAATTTCTCCCAGTCCTTTGGTTTGCTGCTTCCTCTGGCCAATTTATATGCCTCTTCCTTGAATTTAACACTGTCCTTGATTTCCCTCGTAATCTGTAAACTAAACTAAACTTTCCTCTCCCTCACTGTCTACTCACTGCTATCTTTCTCCATCCCACTCCATTCTATTGCCCTCTCTCTTCCCATAGCCCCCTCTCTCCTACTCGCCACCCTTCTCTCATCCCACACCCTCATCTCTGCCACATGCTCATTCTCTCCTTGTTTCTCACTGCAATCCCTTTTGCTCACTCTCTCCCTCTTCTCCCCTCTCCCATCGGGCAAGAGGTACAGAAGTGTGAAATTGCACACCTCCAGATTCAGGGACAGTTTCTTACCAGCTGTTATCAGGCAACTGAACTCTTCCCTACTCTAAAAGTTTAGAAACTTATAAAATTATAAAAGGACTGGACAAGCTAGATGCAGGAAAAATGTTCCCAATGTTGGGCGAGTCCAGAACCAGCGGCCACAGTCTTAGAATAAAAGGGAGGCCATTTAAGACTGAGGTGAGAAAAAACGTTTTCACCCAGAGAGTTGTGAACAGAGTGCAGTGGAGGCCAAATCATTGGATGGATTTAAGAGAGAGTTAAATAGAGCTCTAAGGGCTATTGGAGTCAAGGGATCCAAGGTCAAAGGTATTTTATTGGTCACATTCACATACACCTAGGTGTAGTGAAGTGAAATGCTTCTTGCCATTTTGCAGCACATAAAGAAGGAATACAGACATAACATTAATAAGAGTTTTAAACATAAAGAACATCCCCCCACAATGGTTCCCATTATGAGGGAAGGCACAAAGTCCAGTCCCCAACCCCAGTTCACCCATAGTCGGGCCCATTGAGGCCTCCACAGTTGCCTCTACGGAGGCCCGATGTTCCAGGCCGTTCTCGCCGGGTGATGTTGCTCCGGCGTCGGGAGAGTCCTCTCAGCGGCTTGGGAACCCTGGAACGGCCGCTTCCATACTGGAGGCCACGGCTTCCGAAGCCAACAAGGCCGCGCCGGTTGGAGCTCCACAACTGGCGATCTCATCTAGAGATCCCAGGCTCCCGGTGTAAAGTCAGCGCCGCCGCCCGCAGCTGATCGCTCCACAGTCCCGCAGCTCCGTGATGTTTTCCTCAGCGATCTTCAGCTCACCGGAGCTCCAGCGCGGCGACCCGGGCAAGGCATCGCCCGCACCGCGATAGCGCTCCAGCGCTGTGCCGCCGCCAAAGCCGAGGTACTGGGCGGTCTCCGACAGGAAACGCCGCTCCAGGCCCGCTGGTAGGCCGCGAGGACGGGTCGAAGCTGCAGCCCGGAGAAAAGCTGCCTCTCCGACCAGGTAGGGACCCTGAAAGGTTGTTTCCCCCTCCCCCCCCCCCCCCCCACCCCCCACATAAAAAAGTCTAGACCTCCAAACAAAACACTTAACTAACTAAAATAAAAAATAAAAAGATGAAAAGGCAGACAGCTGCTGGATATGGGGAGAAGGCAGGCACGGGTTATTGATTGGGGACGATCAGCCATGATCACAATGAATGGCGATGCTGGCTCGAAGGGCCGAATGGCCTCCTCCTGCACCTATTGTCTATGTTTCTATTTTCTATGTTTACCTCTGACACATTTTCTTCTGTCTGATCCTATGTGTGTCTTTTCCGCCCTTTAGACTTTAGAGATACATTGGGGAAATGTAAGGCCACCGAGTCCTCGCACGCCCCATATACCATCACTGATCCACACGTGTGGGACAATTTACACGTTGCAGCAACCAATTAACCTCAAACCGCACATCTTTTGCATGTGGGATGAAACCGGAGCACCCGGAGAAAACCCATGCAGGTCACAGAGGGAGAATGTGAAAACTCCATGCGGACAGCACCTGTAGTCAGGATTGAACCTGGCCCTGTAAGGCAGCAACTCTACCGCTGTGCCAACGTGCCCCCCCCCCTCTCATTCTGCATTGTCTCTTTCTTTCTGTCTCACTCCTCTGCCTCATCTCTCTCCTCGTTCCTTTCTTTCTCATGTTTCTCTCTCTGCTACTCTTTCCTCATTCATTCTCCCGTCTCACTCCAATTTTGTTTCAGTCTACCCTGTACCTTAATTTCTCCTCTCTGCCTCTATTTCATTCTCTGTAACTTGCTACACCCTGTGACCCAACCCTCTCCCTATGTCACTCTCCTTTCTTTCTATCTCACACCTATCTCTGTCTCACACTAGAATCTATCCCTTACTCTTTAGTTTTTTAGCTCTTAGATTTAGTTTTAGAGATTCAGCGCGGAAACAAGCCCTTCGGCCCATCGAGTCCACACTGATCATTGAATTCGCCAATTTTCGACAACTATATATAACGCTCCCCTTTCCCCTTATCCCGGATGTAACCTCTCCCCTTCTTCCCCCCCCCCCCCCCCCTTCCGCTGTGCTCCAGCTTGACTTGCACCCATTTCTGCCCTTCCCCTTCCCCCTCCCCTTTCAACTCCATTCCTTCCTCTAGCTTCACAATTCACAACTCTTCGCTACTTTTGTCTCACGCCTTTTGTCTTTTCATCTCTGGCCTTTGTGCAACTATTTGCCTCAAAAAACCCGTCCTCACCTGTGTCAACCTATTACCTGCCAGGCTTTGTCGCAAGTTCATAAGTTCATGGAACAGAATTAGGCCATTCGACCCATCAAGTTTACTCCGCCATTCAATCATGGCTGATCTATCTTTCCCTCGCAACCCCATTCTCCTGCCTTCTCCCCATTACCCCTGACACACGTACTAATCAAGCATCTGTCAATCTCCACCAAGAATATATCCATTGGCTTGGCCTCTATAGCCGTCTGTAGTCTGCCCCTCCTCTCTTCCACTTTTCTTACCTCCCCTACAATCAGCCTAAAGGGGGATCCCAACCCAAAATGTCACCTATCCATGTTCTCCAGATATGCTGCCTGACCCGCTGAGTTATTCCCGCACTTTGACCTCTTCCGTCTCATGCTGTTCTGTTTCACTTCTCAGGCCTACTTTTCTCTCTGCCTTTTTATTTCACTCACTCTATCCCACTGCTCTTTCTTATAGTTTTAGAGATACAACGCGGAACCAGGCCCTTCGGCCCACTGAGTCTGGGCCGGCCAGCGGTCCACGCACATTAACACTACCCTACACACAGCAGAGGCAGTTTTACATTTACACCAAGCCAATTAACCCACAAACCTGTATGTCTTTGGAATGTAGGAGGAATGTGTGACCACCAGGGGGCGCCGGGGAGATGGCTGCCCTGCCGGCAGTCTGTTCGTTTTTTCGTCTTTTGGTATTTTTTAGTTTGTTAAAAGTTTTGTTTTTAATGTTCTTCGGTTTGTTTTATGTGGGGGGAGGGGGATCGGGGGAAACTTTTTTTCAGGTTCTTACCTTCCCGGAGATGTGATCAATTTTTGGATCACATTCTCCGGGCTCTGCGTCCTACCATCGATGGAGCTGGAGGCTGCCTCAGACTGTCGTGAGCCCCACCGCGGGGCGCGGACTTAACATCGGAGCGGATCCCTTGCCTGGGACCGCGACCACCGCGACCACCGCGGACTTTAACATCAAGGGCTCGCAGTCTCGGGGGAGGCTAGTCGGGAGCTCCAACGCCGCAGAAGGTTCGACCAGCCCCAACGCGAGGTTTGATCGCCCAGCACGGGGGAGCTGACATCCCCCCCGACGCTGGAGCGGATCGCCTCGACGCGGAGGGCTCGAATGCCACCGGCTATGGGAGTCAAGATCGTCCCGTCAACGGGGGCTCGAGGCCCATGACCGAGGAAGAACTAAGGGAAGGACTTGAACTTTATTTTGCCTTCCATCACAGTGAGGAATGTGTTGGAGTCACTGTGATGGATGTTCATGTGTTTTTGTGATCTGTTACTTTTAATTGTGTGACTGACCTGGCCAATGAAATTCCTCGTATGTTGCAAAACATACTTGGCGAATAAAGTGTGATTCTGATTCTGATTCTGATTCTGAAACCAAAGTTCTCGAAGAAAACCCACGCAGGTCACGGGGAGAAAGTACAAACTCCGTACAGACAGCGCCCATAGTCAGGATTGAAACCAGGTGGCTGGCGCTGTAAGGCAGTAGCTCTACCACTGCGCCACTGTGACACCCTCTTTATTCTTTTTAAAAATGTTCTACACTTCTCTGTATCTCCCTGCCTCTTGGATTCCTCTCTCTTGTCTCAGATCCTGCGTCACGCCATTAATTGCCTCTCATCTCTGGCCTCCTCTCCCTTTGTCTCACTCACTCTCTCTCTGTCTCCTCTTTGTGTTTCACGTCTCACTCGGTCACATTTCCCTCTGTCCCAGTCCTCTATCAGTTTCATTCTATCTCCTTCCCTCTGCCTGCCTCTTCTATTATGGTCTTGTCCATCTCTCAGTCCACTGACTATCATACCTCTCTCTCCATGTAACATCCCTTGGACTCCTCTTCACAATGCTTTATTTCTACCTCAGTCCTCACTGTCGCCTCAGTCTGCCTCACTCCTCATGTTTATAAGTTCTCAGAGCAGAATTAGTTCATTCAATCGTGACTGATCTATCTTTCCCTCTCAACACCTTCGTAACCCCTGACAACCGAACTAATCAAGAATCTGTCAATCTCCACCTTACAAATATTCATTGATTTAGCCTCCACAGCTGTCTGTGGCAATGAATTCCACAGATTTACCGCCCTCTGATTAAATAAATTTCTCCTCATCTCCCTTTTAAAAAACATTCTTTTATTCTGAGGCTGTGACCTCTGGTCCTAGACTCTCCCACTAGTGGAAACATCCTCTCCAAATCCATTCCATCCGGACCTTTCACAATTCAGTAAGTGTCAATGAGGTGTCCCTGCATCCTTCTAAGCCCCTTCTTGCCTCAGCTGCCTCTTTCATACTCTTTCTCACACATCTTCTGTTTTGCCGCTCACACTCTCTCTATCGCACTCCTCTCACCATCCACTCCTCATCCTACTCTCTCCTTTCTCTCGGTCTCATTCATCTCTTTCTCAATCTCTCTCATTCTCTGATCCTCTCTTTTGCTTCTCTCTGTCTCTCTGTCTCTCTGTCTCTCTCTCTCTCTCTCTAAATCGTACTTGTAATTCTCGTACCACAGCGCTCAGAATTAAGCTCCGTGTTTACAACGCATATTAATGAATTGGACTTTAATATAGGGCCTTGATAAAGATGTCTGCTGATAATACCTAAGCTGGCAGTGCGGTTGAAAGGGAGGGGGAAAATCCGAGGCTGACAATGCTATCAGTGCAGAGATTAGGTGGGAATTAAAATGGTATATGATATTCAACCCAGAAAAACATGAGGCAATATATTTATAGAACTAACCCGAATAAGAGGAAGGATACCGCATGGAACAATAGAGGGACCTTGAAAATTATGCCCATTTAAGGCAACAAACCACTTTAATAAGGGGCTATAAAGCCAACAGCATAGATTCTTGTGTTGGAAGGAACTGCAGATGTTTAAACTGAAGATAGGCACAAAAAGCTGGAGTAACTCAGCGGGACAGGCAGCATCTCTGAAGAAACAGAATAGGTGACGTTTCGGGTCGGGACCCTTCTTCAGACTGAGAGTCGGGGGAAAGGGAAACGAGAGATATATAGTTGGTGATGGAGAGAGATATAGAACAAATGAACGAAAGATTTGCAAACAAGTAACTATGATAAAGGTAACAGGCCACTGTTAGCGGTGGCCCAGGTGAGACACAACAAAGTCATCTTTCATCCTTTGTTCTAGATCTCTCTACATCCCCATCTATATCTCTAGTTTCCCTCTCCCCTGACTCTCAGTCTGAAGAAAGAAACCCGAAGCATCACCTATTCCTTTTTTCCAGTGATGCTGCCTGACCCACTAAGTTACTCCAGTATTTTGTGTCAATCTTCAGTGCAAACCAGTATCTGCAGTTCCTTCCTGCACATGTAGAATATGAGGCCAGGCGGTCATACTGACACTGTGTAAAACATTTGTTACGACACATTGGTAAGATGTCTTTATTATTGCGCAATCTTCTTTCTTTTAGAATTTTGCGTGTAATTTATGTATAATTTGTTCATTGTGCGTTTGTCTGAGACTAACCATAAGTTCTCAGAGTAGAATTAGGCCATTCGACCCATCAAGTCTACTCCGCCATTCGATCATGGCTGATCTGTCTTTCCCTCTCAACCCCATTCTCCTGCCTTCTCCCCATAACCCCTGACACCCGTACTAACCAGGATATCCCAAGCAGCTGCGGCTCACCTGCAGTCCGTCTGTCTATTCTTTTTTTTTTTTTCTTTTGTCCTGTTGTTTAGTTTATTTCGATTTAGTCTCCTCCTTCGGGGTTTGCGACCTTTTCTTGTCGTATCCTCCGTCTCCGTCTCCGTCTGCGCTAAGGCCTAATCGCGGAGCTGGCGGCCTCCAACTGGGACCGACCTCGAGGCTCCGAGATAAATCAGAGCCAGGACTTACCAAAGCGGGGCTGGCCGACTTCAGGGCTGTGGTGGCACTGCGGCGGCGACCCGACTTCGAAGCCTCGGAGGTCCTTGGGCCCAGTGGACGAAAACATCAGGAGCTCACAGGTCCCAGGTTCGTGACCGATTCTCCGGAGCTCCCGCAACAACAGCTTTGTCCGCTGGACTGGAGGGTGGCAGCTTCGTCCGCCCCGGGCCGCGGAGTTTGAACCGGCCCGTTCGCGGAGCTCGGATGCGGCCGCGGGACTTACCATCACCCGGCGGGGGGGCCAACATCGGAAGTCTGGATCACCTCAACGCAAAGGGAGAACAAGGAAGGAAGAGACAAGGACTTTAAGACTTTTGCCTTCCATCACAGTGAGGAGGTGTCTGGTAGTCTCACTGTGGTGGATGTTGAACTGTGTTAAGTGTGTGTTTTGTTATTTTATTCTATGTCATGACTGCAAGGTATACAATTTCATTCAGACTGAAATGTCTGAATGACAATAAAGTATACTTTTATACTTTGTACTTTTATACTTTTTATACTTTTATATGTCTGAGTGCCTGCAACACTGCTACAAGGAAGATTGCCATTCTGACTGTACTTGGGCTATTCATTATGAAGCATTATGGAGCATTGTATTTGATTCTGTCCACACCACTTCAGGAAGAATGACGTTGCTCAGGAGATAGAGCAGAGAAGGTTTACAAGGTTGTTGTGAGCACAAGGAAATACTAACCTTGAGAGGAATAGGAATTCTAATCATGAGAGGAATAGATCGGATGGACACACACAGTCTCTTGCCCAGAGTAGGCAAATTGAGAACCAGATGACTTAGGTTTAAGGTGAGGGGAGGGGGAGGGGGGGGTAGATTTACTAGGAACCTGAGGGGTGACTTTTTCACATAAAGGGTGCTGGGTGTATGGAACGGCCGGAGAAGATAGTTGAGGCAGGTACTATCCCAAAATTTAAGAAACATCTGGATAGGTATATGGTTAGGACAGGTTTCAAGGGATATGGGACAAACGCAGGCAGGTGGGACTAGTGTAGATGGGACACGTTGGTCGGTGTGGGCAAATTGGGACGAAGGGCCCATTTCCATGTTGTAAGACTGTGGGACTTGAGAAAATATTTCCCAGGCCTAGCCTCCCCTCTGTGACAGAAAGGAGATAAAGGTGAAGGAGGGATTTAATTCAGAGGTGTACAATTATGAGGGTTGATCAACATACAGTAAGATGCTGCCACCCCTGCAAGGAGACAAAGATGACTTCATTACTGGAAGCGTCGGAGGGGCATTGAGATATTTTCATCGGGGAAAGTTTGGGATTGGGGAGCTCATTGTCATTGTGGTTCAGGCAGATACCTTTCCCTAAACTTGAGCTGTGTTGTGAGCTGCTGAGTTGAGTCACGTGCTACCCACCTGCCGATACAGTCGCCAGTGTAAGGGTCACAGCTTCCCGCGCAGTCACATGGTCGGCAGCCATATTGCCCGAGACCCCAGTATCCCAGCAGGCACTTGTCGCAGCGGGGCCCGGCCACTCCAGGCTTGCACAGGCACTGGCCCGTGTCGGCATCACAGGGCGAGTGTAGCTGCAGGGGCACACTGGTGGAGCCCACCTCATGGCACGAGCAGGCTGCAGCAGGGCAAAGAGAGAGGAGACAGACCTTCAGTGTTATCACCCACTAGCAACACCCCAGCAGCACCCAGAGCACAGAGCAGACAGTGAGGCAGGAGAAGGGACCCGACCCATAACATTACCCGTCCATTCCCACCACGGATGCTGCCTGACCCACTCCCAGTAAGTTCAGTTTACCGTCACGTGCACCAAGGTACAGTGAAAAGCTTTTGTTGCGTGCTGACCAGCGTAAAGACAATACATGATTACAATCGAGCCATTTACAGTGTACAGATACATGATAAGGGAATAACGTTTAATGCAAGGTAAAGCCAGTAAAGTCTGATCAAAGATAGTCCGAGGGCCCCTAATGAGGTAGATAGTAGTTCAGGACCACTCTCTGGTTGTGGTAGGATGGTTTGGTTGCCTGATAACAGCTGGGAAGAAACTGTCCCTGAATCTGGAGGTGTGTGTTTTCACACTCTGTACCTGTTGCCTGATGGGAGAGGGGAGAAGAGGGAGTGGCCAGGGTGAGACTGGTCCTTGATTATGCTGCTGGCCTTGCCGAGGCAGCGTGAGGTGTAAATTGAGTCAATGGAAGGGAGGTTGGTTTGTGTGATGGTCTGGGCTGCCTCCACTAGTTCCCTGCAATAGCAGCATGAGCACATGAAGGGCCTGCCAGGACTCTGGACCCAGTCTTGTTCAGCTGGATGCCTCCCACACTGAAGCCTTCAGACTGAAGTCCCCTCCACCTCTCACTCTGCTTGGATCTGATTCTCTAGCTTTCCTCATCGGTCACTTCCCCTACTGCTGTAGGGCAGCACGGTGGTGCAGCGGGTAGAGCTGCTGTCTCGCTGCACCAGAGACCACGTTCCGTTCCTGACCTCGGGTGCTGTCTATGTGCAGTTTGCACTCTCTCCCTGCAACTGCGGATTTCCTCCGGGTACTCCGGTTTCCTCCCACATCTCAAAGACGGTGGTAGGTACATGGAACGAGCTGCCAGCGAAGGTAGTTGAGGCAGGTGCTATGCCAACACCTGAAGGGTATGTGGACAGGTACATGGATTGGAAAAGTTTCGAAGGATATGGGCCAAACGCAGGCAGGTGGGACTAGTGTAGGCTGGTGTGGGCAAGTTGGAACAAAGGATCTCTTCCCTGCCCTGTGACTACATGACCTGTGGAAAGGTTCATTGACCTCCATAAACTGCCCCCAATGTGGATAGAGTGGATGAGAAAATGAGATAACATGGAACTAGGGTGAACGGGTGATCAATGGGCTGATGGGCCAAAGTTGCAATGTTGCATCACCAAACTAAACTTTCCAATTTAAATCTGTCTATTTCAGTCTACTTGGCCTCCCAGTTTCAGCCACTTTGCCTGTCTGTCTGAAGAAGGATCTGGACCCGAAACGTCACCCAATCCTTCTCTCCAGAGATACTGCCTGTCCCGCTGAGTTACTCCAGCTTTTTGTGTCTGTCTTCTGTTTAAACCAGCATCTGCCGTTCCTTCCTACACACTTTGCCTGCCTCACGCTTCCCCTCTCATTTTCTCCATCTAGCCATCCACTCTTTGCCTCTCTCACCGTCTCCTCTCCTCTCCCCTGTTGGGTTCGTTCCCGCGACTCACTCCTCTCAGCTCCCCCCTCCCCTCCCCCCTCCCCCAGCCAGCCTCACATTGTCCAGCGCTCCTGCCCTTTTTCCATTAGCTCCTCTGCCCTTTCCCTTGGGGGGGGGGGTGAAGAGTGTGGCACGGTGGCGCAACGGTAGAGTTGCTGCCTTACAGTGCTAGAGACCCGGGTTCCACCCTGATTACAGGTGCTGTCTGTGCGGAGTTCGCACGTTCTCCCCGTGACCTGCGTGGGTTTTCTCCGGGATCTCCAAAGGCTTACAGGTTTGTAGGTTAATTGGCTTCAGTAAAATAGTAAGATTAAACGAGAACTTACCAGTTTGAAGTTTGATCTGTATTTTATGAGGAGTTACGATGAGGGATTACGTGAAGAGCCCGTCCAGCACGCATGCGCCACATACTTCAAAGCAGCGGTGTGGAATCACAGGAAATACAATAATTGAAATAAACGTAATAAAGAAAAGGAGAACTAAGATACCAGTTGATCTCTATAATTGAGGGTGGGAGTGGAGGGCACGTAATCCCTCATCGTAACTCCTCATAAAATACAGATCAAACTTCAAACTGGTAAGTTCTCGTTTAATCTTACTATTTTACTTCGGAGTCACGTGAGTGACTACGTGAAGATTTTAAAGCTCTGTGATTTCAAACCGTGTAACAGTTCATACTTCACTCGCTGCCGAAGTCATTCAAGGGAGGAAGTATGTTATCGTAATCAACCATGAATCTGTTTGTAAAACAATAATGGTATTTATTAAACAATAACAAAAAAAAAATAATGCTCCCCTGGGCTTAAATTATATATTTGCAGATTCTAAAACTCTTTCTGCAAATAAAACAGGTTCTGCTAGCGGCTTATTGTAGAACGTTTGGAATGTTTTCTCCATGGACCACCCCGCTGTAGCCAGGATGTGGTCCAATGGCACGTCCATCCTTTTAGCCGCCGATGTGGATGCTGCCCTGGTGGAGTGAGATGTATATACGTCAGTATCTACTCCAGCAGCTCCCAGTACCTGCTTGAGCTATCTTGAGATGGTTTGGCTCGACACCCGACCATGAGGTTTCTTGTGGCTGACCAATAGGGCTTTTTCTCTCCCTCGGGAATCTCTTGTTGTGTTGATGTAAACGAGTAAATGAGTCATGACACATAACCGTGGGTCAGGTGGGTATGCCCGGAAATCCATAACTAGGCCTGAAGTTCCTGGCCTGCTCTGCTTTACCAGCTCCTGAATAGTGAATGTGATACGGTCTGGTGTTATGACCATGTTGTCCAGTCGCAGTAAGTGGAGGGACTGGACCCTTTGTGCTGAGACTAGTGCCATCAGCATGACCGTTTTCAGGGTTAGCTGTTCCAGGGTGAGAGACCTGGCTGGTGACCATCCCCTTAGGTATGTCAGGACCACACTGACATCCCAGATCTTGGTGTACCTAGGTCTAGGGGAGTTAGAGTTGAATATCCCTCGCATTAGTTTGATCACCAGCAGGTGAGACCCTATGGCCTGTTGTCCTGGTGCCTGTTTTAAGAAGGCTGACAGAGCACTTCTGGCGCTATTGATGGCGCTGTAGCTCAGTCCTTCATTATGGTGAAGGCCGGCCAGGAACTCCAGTACGTTGGTTACGGTTGTAGATGAGTATGTTGTCCCAGTTTTCGAGCAGTATGCTTCCCACTTCCTTATGCTCGATAGGTATTGTTTCCTGGTGGACATACGGTGGGACGCTGTCATCGTGTTGATGGTCCTGTTAGATAATCCCAGGCCCAGCAGTGGTCTTTTCAGAATCTGCAACCCAGTAGGTTAATCCTGTCATGGCATGGATGACTTATGCCTGACACCGGGTGAGTCAATAGGCCTGGACTACTGGGAATGGTCATTGGAGTTTCGATGACCATGTCGAGGACCACTGGGAACCACGGCTGTGTAGGCCAGTCGGGTACTATCAAAATACCTGAAGCAGAGTCCATCTGCATTTTGCGTAGTACCCGACTGATGAGGCAGAAGGGGGAAAGGCATAAAATAAATAGTTCCCCCAGTCCAGCGCGAATGCATCTATCGCTGCTGCCTCAGGGTCTGGTTCCCAAGCGACATACATTGGTACCTGGTGATTTAGTCTGGATGCAAAGAGATCGATATCTGGTGTGCCATATTGCTTTGTAATTTTAGCAAATGCTTTAGGATTTAACATCCATTCGGTGTTATCATTGAATTTGCGTGACCTGGTGTCTGCCACTGTATTTAGCTTACCTGGTAGGTAAGTTGCTGATAGCCAAATATGTCTATCGACACACCATTGCCAGATTATGTTGACCGAATTGTCACATGATATCGATTTTATTCCGCCCATATGGTTAATATAGGCCACTACCGTGGTATTATCAATCTGTAAACGAACATGCAAGTGGTGCATATTCGTAGAATATGCTTTTAAACCATAAAATGCACCCAACATTTCCAAATAATTTATGCCCAGTGTCTGTAGTAAGGATGATTCTAGGTTAGTCCATCTACCACCTGTGCTGGATATGGTATTAGTTGCTCCCCAGCCTTGAGCACTGGCATCTGTTTGTATTGTTAACGTTGGGTTATTGATGATGATAGGGCTGGAACTATGCCAAATGTTCTCTATCCACCATTGTAACTCTGATATTGCTTCAATGGGTAATTTCATGGTTCGGTCAAAGTGACCTGCATGTCGTTTTAATGTCTGCACTTTTGCTCTTTGTAGGTTTTGATAGTGCAAAGGTCCAAATTGTGTAGCTGGAAATGCTGCTACTATTTTGCCAATTACTCTTGCCACTTGTCGGATGGTTGGTCGATCGCTAACCATTAAATTGTTACACGTCTGTGCCAATTCTGCTGCTTTATCTTTTGGCAACGTTACAGACATGTGGACTGGTTAATTGTGAATCCCAGATAGTCCATAGTTGTGGATGGCGTCAACTTAGATTTATCTGGATGTAAGACAAATCCCAGGGTTTCAAACAATTGTTTGGCAGCTAATACAGCTGATTTAGCCAATTCCATGGTTTTGCCTACTTTTCGAATATCATCAAGATATGCCATGACAATATGTCTCTGTTTTCTTAATATTGCCAAGGCTGGTTTTAATATCTTGGTAAATAGTCTTGGGGCTGATGTTAACTCATTAGGCAACGCTTTAAACTGCCATTGTTGCCCCATCCAGGTAAATTTCAGGTATCTGCGATGATCCTTTTGAATGGGTACTGAATAGTAGGCATCTTTTAAATCGATGCTTGCCATAAAGTATTCTTTGGAAATCAGTTGTTTGGCAGTTACAAATGTTTCCATTTTGAAATGTATATACTTAACAAAGGTATTTAGTGAGGTTAAGTCAATGATGATGCGACATCCACCATCTTTTTTGTTTTTGGTAAATATATTTGAGACAAATTCCAAAGGTTCATGTTTGGATTTCTCAATGATACCCTTTGTAAGTAACCTCACCAGTTCTGCTTGACCCTCTAGTTTTTCTTTGACTGAGAGGGTAAAGACCCTTTGGGGTGCATGCTGAACTGGTGGCATATTTTCTTAAATAAATTCTATTTTGTATTCACAAATACTGTTAAGTATATAACTATCATTCGTGATAGTCCTCCATGCTTCCATGAACAGGTGTAATCTCCCCCCTGTTAGTACAGTTCCCCCACTTTCTATATGCTGGTAGGAACCAGACCCACCTACCTCCATAGTTATGGGTGTTTCTTCTGTTTCTTCATCTGTCGTTGTACTGCTGGATGTACTGCTGGGTGGGGGTGGTGCATTTTCCATGGGGTCCGCTCTGGGCCCTGGCCTAAAAAAGGCTTTCGGGGATGGTATGCGGACCCCGAGCTTTCACCAGTCCCATGAGGTTGACGTCGACTGGTGGATGCGGTGGTGTACTGCCGTCTGGGTTGTGTGGGTCTGCTCGTTCCGGGGCCTGCCCTCATGAGGCCGAATGCTTTGGACTCTTCCTCTAGGTCTTTTACTTGTTTGGACAAGTCCTTACCTAATAGCAGGATCTGTGGCTCTGAGGCCCGTGAGTCCTGCAAATTTGGGATTGAGGGCAGGTCTTATTATCTCCTTGCGGAGGTTGTTTATTTCATATTGGGTGTTACACAGCAGAGCCAGGGTGTCTTGCTGGTTGGTGGTCATGTCCACCCCATCCACGGAACGAGCACAGGATGTTATGGCTGACGTCAGGAGCTTGAGGATGCGCTGCAATTTTAGTTCCTGGTTTCGGATACTCTGCCCAACGTACCCCCAGATTTGGCTGTTAACGGCCGGTACGTTGAGCGAAATGCAGTTCTCTGGAGGCGAGTAGAGTTCTAGTGCCTCATTGACTACCTGTTCTTGTAGGGGTTTGAAGGACAGGTAGTCAATGCTGGCCGCCAGTTTTGTCTGCAACGGCCGCCCTGCTCGTGGTGTAGCCACGTAGCGATTCACCACACCCAGCAGCTCTTCCTGGTCCTGTACCCCGTGCGTACTCCCGGCATCTTCGGCCAGTGACCCCTGTTCCTGACCAGCCCAGTCCTGGTCGCCAACGCTGCCCTTGGCTGAGGGGGAGGCGATGGGCAGTGCATTGTAAGGCACTGGTGCGGGAGTGCCTGAACTCCCTTGGCGAGACTGCTCCAGCTCCCGAAGCAAGTCTCGCTAGAGCATTTGCTCCATGAGCCTTTCCATGCGGCTCAGGCGGCTGCCTCTGCCGCTCTCAGGCGGCGAGTCTTCCTCGTCGGAGTTATCAGAGATTACCGGCCGGTCTGTTTTTCTTTTTGATTTGCCTCCAGTCCGCTGCTGTTGGTCAGGCTGTGCTAGCTGTACTGGGCTCGGCTCGGTATCAATGATTGTAGACCACAGCGTGTGCGGTCCAGGTGCCGCCTCTCGCCCCCCACTGTTGGAACGCTCCTGTTCTGTTGGAGTCGAACGGGTGGCGGTCTTGTTTCCCTGTCTTGCTTTGCTCATTTTCCAGCTTTTCTTGATCTGGAGTGCACAAAGCAGAACAAAGTTTTGTAATTACGACCTCAGAGTAAGTACTTACCTGACGGTCCGCCTTTTTAAGCTTGTAGCGGGAGCGCCTGTACTCCCGTTCTTCACTGTTGCACTGCGTGAACGCTCATGTCGCGCATGCGTGCTGGACGGGTTCTTCACCTAGTCACTCACGTGACTCCGAAGTAAAATTGTACATTGTCCCTAGTGTGTATCGATCGCTGGTTGGCGCAGAAGGGCACGGTGGGCCGAAGGGCCTGTTACCGTGCTGTATCTCTAAAGTCTAAGGTGTGTAGGGATTGGATGGGAAAGTAGGGTAACATAGAATTGGTAGGAAGGGGTGATCGATCAATCATCGGCACCTCATATTTCAAGAGTCAAGAGTGTTTTATTGTCGTGTGTCCCAGATAGAACGATTAAATTCTTACTTGCTGCAGCACAACAGAATATGTAAACATAGTACACTGTAAACAATATAATAAACGAGAAAAACTAAAGGTCAGTGTGTGTATATATGTATATTTGTGAGGAAGGAACTGCAAATGCTGGTTTAAATTGATGGTAAACACAAAATGCTGGAGTAACTCAGTAACTGGCAGCATCTCTGGAGAGAAGGAATGTGTGACGTTTCGGGTCGAGACTCTTCTTCAGACCAAAGATCCTATTGCGGAGCAAGATAGACAACTCCTGCTAAATGCAATGGGCTGACGTGTAGTACGCAACGGAACGGAACGTGGGCCTTTTTTTCATCCATTTCAGTAACCCGACCCGACCCGACTCGCAGTGTAATCAACGTTGCGGGGGAACAGTTTGTGTTAATAAATTATAATTCTGAAAATGAGAAGATTTTTACCAAATAACTTTTATTTTTGCGAGGATGTTTCCGTAACCGGCTTCCGTCTCCGCACTAGTATCTTTGCTCCGCTATGGGATCTTTGGTGCGGAGACGGAAGCCGGTTACGGAAATGGGGCTGAAAATGACCCATGAATCTGCCCATGACCGTACTACGTCTTTTTCGTCGAGTGGTCTATCTTGCTCGCTATAGGATCTTTGGTTCTGACTGATGTCAGCGGAGTGGGCGGGACAGAGATGAATGTAATCGGAGACAGTAAGACTGGTGAGAGAACTGGGAAGGGGAGGGGATGGAGAGAGATGAAAAGCAAGGGCTACTTGAAGTTTGAGGTCAATGTTCATACTGCTGGGGTGTAAGCTACCCAAGCGAAATATGAAGTGCTGTTCCTCCAATTTGCGATGGGCCTCACTCTGACAATGGAGGAGGCCCAGGACAGAATGGTCAGATTGGGAATGGGAGGGGGAGTTAAAGTGCTGAGCAACTGCAAGGTCAGGTAGGTTCAGTGAGTTTACAGAATACACACACTGAACGTCTGTTTTTCTCTCTTTCATTTATTATATTGTTTACAGAGTACTATGTTTACATATTCTGTCGTGCTGCTCCAAGTAAGAATTTCATGTGTATATATATATTATACACACACACACACACACACACCCACACACACACACATACATACAATAAACAAACAATAATAGTGTAATAATAACAATAATAGTCCATGTACAGATTGGATTTGAGCTTGTAGAGCAGCATAAAGCCCAGTGGTATGAATATTGATTTCCCTCTCCCACCCTGGTCATTGTACTAGTTTCACTGTCGTGTTGCTGAGTTTCACTGTTTGTATCCACTCGTTATCACCCTCCCCACAGCCAACAATGGACCATTGTGGGCTCCACCTCTCCTTGACCACTTTTTGCAGATCTTTCTTGTTCTATATCACCGTCGTTATCTCTCGTTTCCCTCTCCCCTGACTCTCAATCTGAAGAAAGGTCTAGACCCGAAACGTCACCTATTCCTTTTCTCCACAGACGCTGTCTGACCCGCTGAGTTACTCCAGCACTTTGTGTCCATTTTCGGTATTGACTCGTTGGGCCGAAGGGCCTGATTTCCTGCTGTACCACTAAAAGGAATAAGACTAAAGGAGTAAGACTAAAGCCAGGCCCGAGGAGCAAACTCCCTGCATTTCTCGTCACTTGCCATAGTTAAAGATTCATAGATTCACAGCGTGGAACCAGGCCCTTCGGCCCAACTTGCCCACACCTGCCAACATGTCCCAGCTACACTAGTCCCACCTACCTGCGCTTGGTCCATATCCCTCTAAACCTGCCCTATCCATGTTCCTGTCTAACTGTTTCTTAAATATTGGGATAGTCCTAGCCTCAACTTCCTCCTCAGGCAGCCTCACCTATTTCCTTCGCTCCATAGATGCTGCTGCACCCGCTGTGTTTCTCCAGCATTTTTGTGTACCTCCTCGGGCAGCTTGTTCCATACACCCACCACCCTTTGTGTGAAAAAGTTGCCCCTCAGATTCCTATTAAATCTTTTCCCCTTCACCTTGAACCTATGTCCTCTGGTCCTCGATTCACATCGGTTTAAGGTGATTTAATGGGAATCTGAGGGGTGACTTTTTTCACACAATGGATGGTCGTGTCCACTCTCTCAGCTAGAGGGCGATCCCGGAGTGTTTTGGGGGTACTCTGTCTGCGGGGTCCTGTTTGAGGTTCCGCAGGTGGTGGGCGCGGGAGTGTGTGTGTGTGTGTGTGTGTGAGTGTGTGTGTGTGTGTGAGTGTGTGTGTGTGGGTGTGTGGGTGTGTGTGTGTGTGTGTGTGTGTGTGTGTGTGAGTGTGTGCATCGGGCGGGGTAACATTACATTCAAGCTCTCCCCGACACTCTCGCACAACTCCTCGATACAGGGGGGCCAAGCGTAAACAGCCCCAGTCCCCGTCCGCAGGGAAAGGTTCCCAACGCCCCGGGACTCGGGGTCTCAGAGAGGGCAACGTTGGAGCCGCGGGAGAACCGGGACAACGACACGGCAGGGGAGAGAATGAGTGCGACAGCGAGAACGAGAGAGAGCAAGAGTGAGACGGGGAGGGGCAAGGAGCAAGGTACCAGGGAGGGGGGCGCTGCTCAACCCACAGTGAACGGTGGACAGGGAGAGAAGAATCGGCATGCATGATGCAGAGAGAAGACACACACACACGGTCCTCCTCTCCCACTGTGTTCGTTCACACACACAGAATGATCTGTGTCGCTGGCTGGGTTGAGGAGAGAGACGGGGTGGGAGGAGGGAGAGTGGGTGTGAGGGGAGGGGAGGGGGAGAGCGAGTGGAAGATGAGGGGGGGAAGGAGGGTGAGAGAGAAGGGATGGGAGGGAGTTTGAGAGGTAGAGTGAGAGAGGGGAGAGGAGGGGGAGGTGAGAGGTAGGGAGTGTGAAAGGGAAGGGGAGGGATGGTAAGAGAGGGGAAGGAGGGGGCGAGGGATAGATAGAGATGGAGGGGAGAGAGGGAGGGGAGAGAGGGGGAGAGAGTGAGGGGGAGAGGGGGGGAGAGAGATTGAGGGGAGTGGGAGGGGTAGAGGGAGGGGGGGAGAGGAGGGGAGAGAGGGGGAGAGAGTGAAGGGTAACTGGGAAGTAGAGGAGGTTGTGGGAGAGGTAATGCTGAGCGAGAGGGAGGGGGAGAGGGAAGGCGGGCTGAGAGAGAGAGCGTGGGAGGGGGGTGGAGGGAAGGGGAGGGGGTAGACAGAGAGAGCGGATGTGTCAGGCTTCATCAATGCGGGGCGCGGAATTCACGGGATAGTGGGGAGCGGTATATAGGAGGAGGAGTGGGGAGGAGAGGCGACATATGTAGCGGGAGGAGGAGAGAAGTGCAGCGAGAGAGAGAGTGAGAGAGACAGAGAGAGAAGGAGAGAGAGAGGGAGAGAGACAGAGAGAGAGAGGACAGACAGAAAGGCGGAGGGGGGGGGGGGAGAGAGGTCAGGGGAAGAGAGAGGGGAGAGATAAAGGGAGAAGGAGAGAAAGACAGAGAGGGAGTGGAGACAGACAGCGAGAGAGGGGAGAGACAGAAAGAGGGGGTGAGAGAGAGGAGAGAGAGAGAAACAGACAGAGGGGGGAGACAGAAAGAGGGAGGGTGGGACACGGAGAGAGAGAGAGAGAAGGAGAGAGACAGAGAGAGAGAGAGAGAGAGAGAAGGAGAGAGAGGGGGGGAAGGAGGGGGAGCTCGGGGGGAGCGCTGCTGTCCGGGAGCAGTGAGCCAGGGGCCGGCGGCGCTTCCATGGGCAGGGGACGGCGAGACGGAGCAGCCGGGGCCGCGGGCGGCGGGAGAGGCTGAGCCGCCCCCAGTGAGAGTGACCTCCGCCGCCGCCGAGGGAGGGAGGATGAGGCGCCTGTGGCTCGCCGTCTCCGTGCTCCTGTCCCTGGGCGGAGAGTGCAGGCCGGCAGGTAGGTCCCGGGGGATGTAGCCCAGCTACAGGGATGTGTAGATGGGGGGAGAGACGCTGGTCACCACCACAGGTACTATAGCTCCTCTTGTATCCATGTTCACTACAGCGCAGCCCGGAGCCGCTGCTACCCGCTGCCCACTAAGTCATCATATTATGTTATGGCAGCAGGATTAGCTACTCGGCCCATCAAGTCCACCCCACCATTCAATTATCACTGATCTATCCCCCCCTCTCAACCCCATTCTCCTGCCTTCTCCCCATAACCCCTGACTCCCACACTGATCTACAATCTATCAATAGACAATAGACAATACATGCAGGAGTAGGCCATTCGGCCCTTCGAGCCAGCACCGCCATTCAATGTGATCATGGCTGATCATCCCCAATCAGTACCCCGTTCCTGCCTTCTCCCCATATCCCCTGACTCCACTATCTTTAAGAGCCCTATCTAGCTCTCACTTGAAAGCTATCAATCTCTGCCTTTAAAATATCCACTGACTTGTGGCCTCCACAGTCTTCTGTGGCAATGAATTGCACAGATTCACCACCCTCCGACTGAAGAAATTCCTCCTCATCTCCTTTCTAAAGGACCGTCCTTTAATTCTGAGACTGTGTCCTCTGGTCCTAGACTCTCCCACACCGTGGCTGAGCGGCCACCGACTGGTCCAGGGAGCGGACAGAGAGGCTGGTTGTAACAGGGATGGGAGGTGCAACAATAAACTTGGGAGTGCTGGTGCAGGATTCCCAAGAAGTTTGCAAGTGGAATCGGTAGTAAGGAAGGCGAATGCATTGTTACCATTTATTTCGAGAGGGCTGTAATACAAAATGTAATGCTGAAATGCTGGAGTAACTCAGTGGGAAACGCAGTACCTCTGGGGAGAAGGAATGGGTAACATTTCAGGTCCAGACCCTTCCTCAGATGTAATGCTGATGCTTTATAAGGCGCAGGTCATTGTGTATTGCCTTTGGAGTATTGTGAGCAGTTTTTGGGCCCATATTGAAGAGGGTCCAGAGGAGGTTTACGAGAATGATCCCAGGAATGAGTGGGTTAACATACGATGACATTTTGACAGCACAGTGCCTGTACTCGCTGGAGTTTAGAAGGATAGGGGTGGGGGGGGGGGGGGGGGGGGGGGGGACTCATGGAAACTTACAGAATAGTGAAAGGCTTGGATAGAGTGGATGTGGAGAGGATGTTTCCACTAATGCGAGAGTCTAGGACCAGGGGTCACAGCCTCAGAATTAAAGAACATTCCTTCAGGAAGGAGTTGAGGAGGAATTACTTTAGTCAGAGGGTGGTGAATCTGTGGAATTCATTGCCACAGAAGGCTATGGAGGCTAAGTCTGGAGAAGAGTCCCGAGTACCGGTGCTGTCTTTGTGGAGTATGTACGTTCTCCCTGTGACCGCGTGGGTTTTCTCCGGGTGCTCTGGTTTCCTTCCGCACTCTAAAGCCGTACGGGTTTGTAGGTTAAATGGCTTCTGTAAAGATTGCAAATAGTCGCTCGTGTGTGTGTAGGATAGCGCTAGTGTGCGGGGATCGCTGGTCGGTGCGGACTCAGTGGACTGAAATGCCTGTTTCTGCGCTGTATCTCTAAACTAAACTACAAGTATAAGCAGCAGGTTGCCTAACCCCAGTGAGTTCAGTATTGAAGAAATGGAGTTCACCGTGGGGAAGTGTAAGCGCGGAGTGGACGGGTCAGAAAAATAATTCACAAATTCAATGTACCGATAGCCAATGTAAGAATATAAAACTATATACATGTTCAGTAAAATCCCATTTGGATTCATGTCTTTAATTCCTGGCATTGCAGTTTAGGATGTTATCAGCTGTGGATGGATGTAGTGCAGTTTCACTGGAATAATATCTAAGTTAAGAGTCAAAATGTGTTGACTATTGCATGGACACAGTGTTTATGTGTGGAAGATCGGTGGCGACTAAATGAGGCATTTAAGATCATTAAATTGGCTCGGGCCAAACTCTGAACATTAATAATAATAATAATAATAATAATAAACTTTATTACGGACTCGAGGTCCAGACAAGGGGCAACATTCCATAAAAATGCATTACATATTAAAAAATATCTTAAAGTACATATAAAATCTTAGTATATCACTTATAAAAGCATCATAAATTATATTTAAAAATAACACAATACATGAGTTAAAAATCCAGATTAAAAGAATGATCATAGGAGCAGGGAGGTTCTACTGCAGTTGTACAGGGTCTTGGTGAGACCACACCTGGAGTATTGCGTACAGTTTTGGTCTCCTAATCTGAGGAAAGACATTCTTGCCATAGAGGGAGTACAGAGAAGGTTCACCAGACTGATTTCTGGGATGTCAGGACTTTCATATGAAGAAAGACTGGAAAGACTCAGCTTGTACTCGCTAGAATTTAGAAGATTGAGGGGGGATCTTATAGAAACTTACAATATTCTTAAGAGGTTGGACAGGCTAGATGCAGGAAGATTGTTCCCGATGTTGGGGAAGTCCAGAACAAGGGATCACAGTTTAAGGATAAGGGGGAAATCTTTTAGGACCGAGATGAGAAAAGCATTTTTCACACAGAGAGTAGTGAATCTCTGGAATTCTCTGCCACAGAAGGTAGTTGAGGCCAGTTCATTGGCTATATTTAAGAGGGAGTTAGATGTGGCCCTTGTGGCTAAAGGGATCAGGGGGTATGGAGAGAAGGCAGGTACAGGATACTGAGTTGGATGATCAGCCATGATCATATTGAATGGAGGTGCAGGCTCGAAGGGCCGAATGGCCTACTCCTGCACCTATTTTCTATGTTTCTATGTTTCTATCAATGTCCTACAACGAGACAACAATACCAGTGTCTCCACAGCTGGGATTTGTAGCGTGTCGTGCTAGCCCTTATGTTTGACAAGGTCACAATAATTACATTTTTAGAGTCATTTATCCTGCAAATTAATTTATACATGTGATTTCTTAGGATAGCTATTAATAGCCCATTATCTGCTATTTGCACTTCATCAGTTTATTTACTCATGTGTGTATATATTTATATAATGGTATATGGACACACTGATCTGTTTTGTAGTCAATGCCTACTATGTTCTGTTGTGCTGAAGCAAAGCAAGAATTTAATTGTCCTATCAGGGACACATGACAATAAACTATCTTGAATCTTGAAAAGCCATGGGCTAGAGAGGGAACTGTTCCAGTGGAGAGGGCCCAGCAGTCTTTTCAGTTTATGGTTGTCACATGTTACAGGTTTATGACTGTCACCGAGGTATAGTGAAAGGTTTTGTTTTGCATGTTATCCAACAATACCTAATTAAAGGTGACACAGCGGTACAGTTGCTGCCTCACAGCGCCAGAGACCCGGGTTCGATCCTGACCGCAGGAGATGACTGTTCTCCCCGTGACCTGCGTGGGTTTCCCCCGGGTGCTCCGGTTTCCTCCCACTCTCCAAAGACGTACAGGTTTGTCGGTTAATTGGCTTCGGTAAAGATTGTAAATTGTCCCTAGTTTGTGTAGGAATGTGTTAGTGTACGGGGTTCGCTGGTCGGCACGGACTCGGTGGGCTGAAGGGCCTGTTTCTTCACCGTATCCCTAAACTAAAAGAAATCAGGTAAATTCAATCGCACCAAACTCAAGCACAATAGACGGAAAGAAGGGATAGATACAGGGAGCAGAATGTAGTTTACAACATTGGAGCATAAGACTCTGGGTTTTTTTGTTTTAGATTTAGAGATACAGCATGGAAACGGGCCCTTCAGCCCATCGAGTCCACGCTGACCATTGATCACCCTCACACTAGTTCTGTGTCGTACACAATGTACAGAAGCCAACTAACCTACAAACCTGCACGTCTTTGAAATGTGGGAGGAAAGCGGAGCACCCGGAGAGAGCACACGCGTTCACAGGGAGAACGTACAAACTCCTCACAGACAGCAGCCAAGGTCAGGATGGAACCCAGGTCTCTGGCACAGGTCCCTTCTTCAGACTGAAAGAGCTTTGATTTTATAGAGCGGGAAAGATCTTTGATTTTTTTGGCTACTTTCCTAAGGCAGCGTGAAGTGTAGATAGAGTCAATGGCGGGAAGTATGGTCTGTGTGTGATGGTCTGGGCTTCATCCACAACTCTGTGCGATTTCTTGCAGTCTTGGGTAGAGCTGTTCCCGAACCAAACTGTGAGGCAACCCGGCAGTATGCTTCCTATGATGCATCTGTACAAGTTGGTAAGAGGCACAGGATTTGGACATTTATCATGCTAAGTTTCCTCAGTCTCCTGAGGCAGTAGAGGCGTATGTGTCGCTGCACATAGACAATAGGTGCAGGAGTAGGCTATTCGGCCCTCCGAGCCTGCACCGACATTCAATATGATCATGGCTGATCATCCAACTCAGTATCCTGTACCCGCCTTCTCTCCCTTTAGCCACAAGGGCCACATCTAACTCCCTCTTAAATATAGCCAATGAACTGGCCTCAACTACTTCTGTGGCAGAGAATTCCAGAGATTCACCACTAAAAGACTTCGGTCCTAAAAGACTTCCCCCTCGGTCCTAAAAGACTTCCCCCTTATCCTTAAACAGTGACCCCTTGTTCTGGACTTCCCCAACATCGGGAATAATCTGTTCAAAAGGGAACTGCAGATGATGGAATATCGAAGGTCTGAAGAAGGGTTTCGGCCCGAAACGTCGCCTATTTCCTTCGCTCCATAGATGCTGCTGCACCCGCTGAGTTCCTCCAGCAATTTTGTGTACCATCGGGAATAATCTTCCTGCATCTAGCCTGTCCAACCCCTTAGTTGGTCCATGACAGATCATTGGTAATATTTCTGCAAAGTAACTTGAAGCTCTCAACCATTTCTACGTCAGCACCATTGATGCTGATTGAGGCAAGTACTCCAGCACGCTTACTGAAGTTGATAACTAGTTCTTCATCTTGCTGACATTGAGGGAGAGATTGTTATCCTGACACCATGTTATTAAATTCTCCATCTCCTAGAGTACCTCCAAGTCTTAGCCAAACATTAGACTAGGGTTGGACACAAAATGCTGGAGTAACTCAGAGGGTCACGCAGCATCTCTGGAGAAAAGGAATGGCTCTTCTTCTTCTTCTTGCCTATGGCGTGCACAGCCTAAAGTTGTAGGACCACTCATTCTATTTGATCTTATTTGATTGTGCACGCCGGGTTGATTGCATTCGTCGAAACAGGGCAGAGCACGTGAAGGTTGCAATCTTCCACCCCAGGAATGGGTGATGTTTCGGGTCGAGACCCCTCTTCAGACTGAGAGTCACGGGGGGAGGGAAACTAGAGGTATGAAAAGGTTCAGAACAATTCAGAGCCGGCACCGATGACCAAGGAAAGGTGGAGCCCACATTGGCCCAGGAAGAGGGGTCTCGACCCGAAACATCGCCCATTCCTTCTCTCCGGAGATGCTGCCTGTCCCGCTGAGTTACTCCAGCATTTTGTGTCTATGATTCAGTGTAGGCTGGGGAAGAGGTGATAACAAAGCATTTGATAAGGTCCCACACAGGAGATTAGTGTGCAAAATTAGAGCGCATGGTATTGGGGGTAGGATATTGACATAGATAGAGAATTGGTTGGCAGACAGGAAACAAAGAGTAGGAATAAACGGGTCCCTGTCAGAATGACAGGCAGTGGCGAGTGGAATGCCGCAAGGCTCGGTGCTGGGGCCGCAACTATTTACAATATATATTAATGATTTAGATGATGGGATTAAAAGTAACATTAGCAAATTTGCAGATGACACAAAGCTGGATGGTAGTGTGATAAGGATGCTAGGAGGTTGCAGTGTGTTTTGGACAGGTTGAGTGAGTGGGCAGATGCACGGCAGATGCAGTTTAATGTAGATAAATGTGAGGTTATCCACTTTGGTGGCAAGAACAAGGAGGCAGATTATTATTATATTATATATTATATTAATAATATAATATATTATATCTGAATTAGGATTAGGAAAAAGGGAAGTGCAACGAGACCTGGAGCCCTTGTACATCAGTCACTGAAAGTAAACATGCAGGTACAGCAGGCAGTGAGGAAAGCTAATGGCATGTTAGCCTGCATAATGAGAGGATTTGAGGATATGAGTAAAGAGATCCTTCTGCAGATGTACAGGGCCTTTGTGAGACCACATCTGGAGTATGGTGTGCAGTTTTGGTCTTGTAAATAGAGGAAGGACATCCTTGCTATTGAGGCAGTGCAGCGTAGGTTCACGAGGTTAATCCCTGGGATGGCGGGACTGTCATATGAGGAAAGGTTGGAAAGACTGGGCTTGTTTTCACTGGAATTTAGAAGGATGAGAGGGTATCTTAAAGAAACCTATAAAATTATAAAAGGACTGGACAAGCTAGATGCAGGAAAATGTTTCCAATGTTGGGGGAGTCTAGAACCAGGGATCACAGTCTAAGAATAAAGGGGAGGCCATTTAAAACTGAGGTGAGAAAAAACCGCTCTCACCCAGAGAGCTGTGAATTTGTGGAATTCCCTGCAGAAGGTAGTAGAGGCCAATTCACTGGATGAATTTAAAAGAGAGTTAGATAGAGCTCTAGGGGCTAGCGGAATGAAGGAATATGGGGAGAAGGCAGGCACGGGTTACTGATTGTGGATGATCAGCCATGATCACAATGAATGGCGGTGCTGGCTCGTAGGGCCAAATGGCCTCCTCCTGCACCTATTGTCTATGTTTCTGTTTCTAAAGGGATATATGGATGCAAACGGTGGAACTGGCAGTGTGACTAGGGTGGGGAGGAGCAGAGAGAGAGGGAATGCAAACGTTACGCTGGTCTGAGTGATGTCACGAAGCATCACGTCACAGGAAGGATGAAGGGAATTTGGAAATTTATCGTGAGATCTTCTGTGGCCAGGGATCAGATGAAAGCTTTAAAACTGAGATTGATAGACTACTTTGGGCACTTTGTTGTAACTTGTGTGGGTGATGCTAGATTGGCCACAAGTGTTGCCCATTGCTGAGAAAGCAGTGAGCTGCCTTCATGAACTGCTCCAATCTGCAGGACGAGATTTGGACGTAAAATGGACGGAGAGAACTAAGATATTGGCCGGGCACCATCTAATTCAATGTTATGATGCCTGTGAAGGACAAAATGGCCTACTTCCGCTCTGAACACGGGCAACAAATTGGCCGATGATGTAGAGTAGGTAATGTGTAGAATATGGAACAACTGTATAGTGTGGTGATAAACTGGCCAGCAGGTTGCAACTTTAACAATAACTGAAAAGTTAATCATTTGACTAGGTACAACAAATTGGTCATAAAGTCGCACTGTGTGGCAGAGCGGCACGATGGCGCAGCGGTAGAGTTGCTGCCCTACAGCACCAGGGACCCGGGTTCGATCCTGACTACAGGTGCTGTCTGTACGGAGTTTAACGTTCTCCCCGTGACTGCCTGGGTTTTCTCCGAGATCTTTGGTTTCCTCCCACACTCCAAAGACGTACAGGTTTTGTAGGTTAATTGACTTGGTATAAAAGTAAATTGGCCCTAGTGTGTGTAGGATAGTGTCAGTGTGCGGGGATCGCTGGTCGGTGCGGACTCAGTGGGCCGAAGGGCCTGTTCCACGCTGTATCTCTAAACTAAACTATCCCTCCGTCTCCTGCACTCCAAGGAATAAAGTCCTAGCCTGCCAATCTTTTCCGATAGATCAGGGACTCGAGTCCTGGCAACCTTCTCGGAATTATAGTCTGCAATCTTTCCATCTTAATGGCATCTTTCCCGTAGCAGGGTGACCAAAACTGAAAACAATGCACTCAGTACACCAACATTGTGTACAACTAATGTCCCAACTTCTACATTCATTTCCCAGACTGATGAAGGCCAGCGGGCCAAAAGGCTTCGTCATCACCCTATCTACCTGCCATGCCACTGTCAGGAAACAATGAACTTGTACTCCTGGATTCCTCTGTTATAGTCATAGAGTGATACAGTGTGGAGACAGGCCCTTCGGCCCAACTTGCCCACGCCGGCCAACATGTCCCAGCTCGTTCCACCTGCCCGCTTTTGGTCCACATCTCTTCAAATCTGAGGAAAGGCATTCCTAATCTGAGGAAAGACATTCTTGCCATAGAGGGAGTACAGAGAAGGTTCACCAGACTGATTCCTGGGATGGCAGGACTTTCATATGGAGAAAGACGGGATAGACTCGGCTTGTACACGCTAGAATTTAGAAGATTGAGGGGGGATCTTATAGAAACGTACAACATTTTTAAGGGGTTGGACAGGCTAGATGCAGGAAGATTATTCCCAATGTTGGGGAAGTCCAGAACAAGGGGTCACAGTTTAAGGATAAGGGGGAAGTCTTTTAGGACCGAGATGAGAAAATCATTTTTTACACAGAGAGTGGTGAATCTGTGGAATTCTCTGCCACAGAAGGTAGTTGAGGCCAGTTCATTGGCTATATTTAAGAGGGAGTTAGATGTGGCCCTTGTGGCTAAAGGGATCAGAGGGTATGGAGAGAAGGCAGGTACAGGATACTGAGTTGGATGATCAGCCATGATCATATTGAATGGCGGTGCAGGCTCGAAGGGCCGAATGGCCTACTCCTGCACCTATTTTCTATGTTTCTAAGTTTCAAACCTGTCCTATCCATGTACCTGTTTAAATGTTTCTTAAATGTCCCTGCCTCAACTACCTCCTCTGACAGCTTGTTCCATACACCCACCACCCTTTGTGTGAAAAACATCCCCCTCAGATTCCTGTTAACTCTTTTCCCCTTCACCTTAAATCTATGTCCTCCAGTTCTCAATTCACCTACTCTGGGCAAAAAACTTTGTGGGTCTACCTGATCTATTATGATTTTGTACACCTCTATAAGATCACCCCGCATCCTCCTGTGCTCCAAGGAATAGAGTCCCAGCCTACACAAGCTCTCCCTATAGCTGAGACCTTCTGGTCCCGGCAACATCCTCGTAAATCTTCTCTGCACCCTTTCCAGCTTGACAACATTTTTCCTATAACACGGTGCCTAGAACTGAACACAATACTCTAAATGCGGCCTCACCGACGTCTTATACAACTGCAACATGACCTCCCAACCTACTGCATCCGCTGCTCTAGATGTCAGCTGATTTACATCGGGGAGACTAAGCGGAGGTTGGACGATCGTTTCGCCGAACACCTCCGCTCAGTCCGCAATAACCTACCTGAACTCCCGGTGGCTCAGCACTTCAACTCCCCCTCCCATTCCCAATCCGACCTCCCTGTCCTGGGTCTCCTCCATTGCGGAACACCGGAAATTGGAGGAACAGCACCTCATATTCCGCCTGGGTAGGTTGCGTCCGGATGGCATGAACATTGAATTCTCCCAATTTTGCTAGCCCTTGCTGTCTCCTCCCCTTCCTTAACCCTCGAGCTGTCTCCTCCCATCCTCCCATCCCCCCGCCCTCGGGCTCCTCCTCCTCCCTTTTTCCTTCCTTCTCCCTTCCACCCCCCATCAGTCTGAAGAAGGGTTTCGGCCCGAAACGTCACCTATTTCCATCGCTCCATAGATGCTGCTGCACCTGCTGAGTTTCTCCAGCATTTTTGCGTACCTTCGATTTTCCAGCATCTGCAGTTCCTTCTTGAACACAATCTACAGATCCCTGTGTTCTGGTCAATCACAGTAACTGCTCCAACATGACATGCATGCGGTGTACATTGAGTGTGTAATTGGTGATTTAGGGAGTAATTACATTTAAATGATTTATTTGCTTAATTAAGTTCTACTGTTAGGTTTATTTAACCTTGTAGTTTTTCATTTGGAGTAGTAAGCAAGTAGTAACAAGTTGTGAGCAAGTTGTCGGCTAGAACAGGTTAATTGAATTTTTTCTGACCTTGAAGTTGATCTAGTGATTTCAAGAATATAAGTCTGTGTGTTCTGAAGTTTAGCACTGTGTGCAGTGTCGATGGAATTTGAATTTGTTTTTTTTTAGAGATACAGCGCGGAAACAGGTCACTTCGGCTCACCGAGTCCGCGCCGACCAGCGATCCCCGCACACTAACACTACCCTACACACACAAGGGACAATTTACAATTTTTACCATAGCCTATCAACCTACAAACCTGTACATCTTTGGAGTGTGCGAGGAATGCGGAGCACCCGGGGAAAACCCACGCATGTCACGGGGAGAACGTGCAAACTCCGTACAGTCATCTCCTGCGGTCAGGATGGAACCCGGGTCTCTGGCGCTGTAAGGCAGCAACACTACCGCTGTGCCACCTCGCTGCTCCAAGAAAAAGTCAAAGACCTAAGTACATTATTGATCATTCAAGAGGGACAGGAGAGCATTAGCACAATGAGGCAGGTGTAAGGATCCAGAAGGTACTGTTGGAGAAACCTTTATCCTGGCACTTCTCCAACCACTGTAAGAGATTCAGTGTGGGAAGGAACTGGAGATGTTGGTTTTACACTGAAGATAGACACAAAATGCTGGAGTGACTCAGCGGGACAGGCAGCATCTCTGGAGAAAAGGAACAGGTGATGTTTCGGGTCAAAACCCTTCTTATGAAATCCTTCTTCAATCTGAAGAAGGGTCTCGACCTGAAACGTCACCTATTCCTTCTCTCCAGAGATGCTGCCTGACCCGCTGAGTTACTCCAGCATTTTGTGCCTATCTTGGGTGTAAACCAGCATCTGCAGTTCCTTCCTACACTGAAGCTGTATGGGTGTGGGCATGAGGATAGATGGTCTTCTTTGTAGTTGCATGTGTGAGTCTCATAGACTTTGTTACCTGCCCAGTGCCGCGGTTTAGGATATCTCCCGGAGGTTGCAGAGTGAACATTGTGGAGGGCAAGACCCACATGTCATGGTCCAGGGGGCAATAAAGAACATAGATAGGACCCAAAGAAGGAAGTTCAGTGTCCGGAATATGCACAGACAGGGATTAAGTTAGAAAGAGAAATGGTGTGGGCATGTTGGGCCAAAGGGCCTGTGTCCACACAGTTTGAGTGATTCTGGGCAGAAAGGTAATAATATATGCATCACTCCCTGTGCAAAATGCCATTGGATTAATGAGATTGGATAGCTCAATATGTTTAGTTTAGTTTAGTTTGATTTAGATTAGCAGTACGGAAACAGGCCCTTCGGCCCACTGAGTCCACACCGTCCAGCGATCCCCGCACACTTACACTTCCCTACATACACCATTTTTTAAAACATTTATACCAAGCCAATTAACCTACAAACCTGTACGTCTTTGGAGTGTGGGAGGAAACCGAAGTTCCGGAGAAAACCCACGTGGGTCACGGGGAGAACGTACAAACTCCGTACAGACAGCACCCGTGGTCAGGATGGAACCCGGGTCTCTGGTGCTGTAGGGCAGCAACTCTGCCACTGCGCCACCGTGACGCCCAAAGACAGTGTTTTAAAACAATGTGGGAGCAATAGGGGCTTAGCACTAACTAAACTAAACTAACTAAAGAGGAAGGTACACAAAAATGCTGGAGAAACTCAGCGGGTGCAGCAGCATCTATGGAGCAAAGGAAATAGGCAACGTTTCGGGCCGAAACTCTTCTTCAGACTAAAGAGGAAGCTGTTTTTCTGGGAGCAGGCTTCATTGGAATTGGGATGGGACCAGAAACATAGAAAATGGGTGCAGGAGGAGGCGATTCGGCCCTTCGAGCCAGCACCGTCATTCATTGTGATCATGGCTGATCATCCCCAATCAATAACCCGTGCCTGCCTTCTCCCCATATCCCTTGATTCCACCAGCCCCTAGAGCTCTGGGTGGAGTGTTTTGATGAAGGAGACGTTTAGAAAGTTGGAGACAAATCACAAGGTGTTGGTACGGGGCAATAAAATGGGCAATGGTAACCAGAGAGTGAGAGGAAATGATGAAACACACAAACACCGGAGTACCACTCGATTAATTGAAGAAAGAGAAAATGGACAAAGCTGAGGCTCTGTATCTGAAGGTATGCAGCAGCATTCACAGCCAGGTAAATAAACTGAAGTAGACTAAATGGGTATTATCTAATAGTCTGTTGCAAAGTGATCAAGGTGACTGATAATATAAATGCAATTAAGGCAGTAGAGGGGAAGGACATTCGCTTACAATATGTCACACAAGTGCCTCAACTTGCACCAGGGAGCCATGGATAGTAGACAAATGTCCTGGAGAAACTCAGCAGGTACAGCAGCATCTACGGAGCGAAGGAAATAGGCAACGTTTCGGGCCAAAACCCTTCTTCAGACTCTTCTTCAGACTTTCTTCAGACCCTTCTTCTTCTCCATGGATAGGACAGGTTTGGAGGGATATGGACCAAATGCGGGCAGGTGAGACTAGTGTAGCTGGGACACGTTGGCCGGCGTGGGCAAGTTGGGCCGAAGGGCCTGTTTCCACGCTGTATCACTCTATGACCCAGATTTGGTTGTGGCCTCCAGTGCTGTCGGGCTGGAGCTTGCAAATTGTTACATGGACACAAAAAGTTGTATTAACTCAGGCAGCATCTGTGGAGAAGAGGAATAGGTGACGTTTCTGGCCGTATGTCGTGTGGATGTCCCCTGGTTGCTCCGGTTCCTCCTCTGACATCCCAAAGAGAATGCTGGTTGGTGGGTTAATTGACTGCTATAAACTACCCCTAATGTAAATGTTGGTGGCAGGAGCAATGTTTTTCCTTGGGCTGGAGTTTTAATGGGGATGTAAGAGGAAAAATAGTGTTTTTGCAGAAGGGTTCTTAATGGTGAATATATACATGGTGTGATGAAGGGTATGTTTTCACACTAAATGACTCAAAATTAAAGCAGTTTTTGACTTGAGTATTAAATTGCAAGAGTCAGAAAATATTGGTGGAAGTTTTCAACCACTACTTGTAAGGGCGGGGAGAGCACAAGGATATTACAGTGTAGGAAGGAACTGCCGAAGCTGGTTTACACCGAAGATAGACACAAAATACTGGAGTAACTCAGCGGGCCAGGCAGCATCACTGGAGAAAAGGAATAGATGGCGTTTCCGGTCAAGACCCTTCTTCGGACTCCAAGGCTAAGACAGCCATTGTGGGGGGCAAGATGGGGCTCGTCAGCCTGGGAAGGCAGTCCATCTAGGAGAGGGAAAACCCTGATTTAAAACCTCCACTGCCCTGTGGCCATATCCAGTCACGGAAAAGGCTCCTGGAGTAAACCTCAAGAAAATCCGGAGTCGGAGCCCCTAAGGCAGTTTGTCGTTGTCTACAACCTCGCTCTGGCAGCTCCTGCGACGGCGCTGGTGCCAAACTGTAACGGCCCTGCTGTTCCTTTGGACCGATCAAGGACGTGGAGAGGGGGGACGTGCTGTCTGTCCTCCATATGACATGGCCCAGGCTTGCATCCGACCACACATCACCTGCAAACCTACACCTACAAACTGGAGAGGACACTCCAGCTTGGCCTGCGGCGTCGACACGACACGCGGAGCAACGGTCACCGGTTATAAGTCATCGATAGATTGGCGTAAAGCGAGGCGCCAGAGGTTGCTCCCGATGGTGGGAGGAATCTTCGGATCTCACTGGACAGCTACCGCCCGCCTCAAGCTGGGCAGTCCCCAGCCAATAAGGTGCCGTCCCATCACGGACTGCTATCCTCACTGGGTGGACGGGGATTAGGAACCATCCCAACAGCAGATCGCATCCTTCGCACCTACCAACAAAAGAACACATTAAAAGAGACCAGCTCTAAAACTGGGAACTAGGAATGTCCGGCCTCTCTGAAAACCTACAGGACATCAGCGATTGCAGGAAAACAGCTGTTATAAACGACGAGCTCAAGAGACGCAACGTAGACACAGCCACCTTTCAGGAAACAAGGCTGGCAGACTCGGGCACACAGAAGGAGATGGAGTACACGGTTTACTGGCAGGGGAAGGACTCTGGCAAGCCCAGTGAGCACGGAGTAGGCTTCACAGTAAGGACCAGCCTGCTGAACATGGTGGCACCAGGCAGTAATGGCTCAGAGCGACTCCTGACTCTCTGTCTCCACACCACCGCAGGCTCAGTCACCCTTGTCAGCGTGTTTGCCCTCGACACTGTCTTCCACATCAGGCACAAAGGACGAGTTCTATGACAAACTCGCATCTATCATCTGCAGCATCCCCAGCAAGGAAGAACTTGTTCTCCTGGGTGATTTCAACGCCAGAGTGGGCGCAGACCGTGAATCATGGTCTTCCTGCCTTGGACAAAATGAAAGAATGGACAGCGACTGCTTGAGCTGTGACCTTACCATGACCCGTGCATCTCCAACTCGTACTCCCTGTGGCAGGGAATTCCACAAATTGACAACTCTCTGGGTGAAAACATTTTTTTTTTTCATTTTTTTTTTAGATAAGATGATTGATCAGTCTGATGAAGGGTCTCGACCCGAAACGTCACCTATTCCTTTTCTGCAGAGATGTTGCCTGATCCGCAGAGTTCTTCCAGCATTTAGTGTCGATCAGACGATCAGCCATCTCATCTGAAACGTCATCTGTCCATTTTCCTCCACATATTCTACCTGACCCGCCAACATCCTCCAGCACTGGTTGCTTGAATTTACAACTGGTGATTCTCTACATGAATAGGCCGAGGATTCAAATGCAGAGCAGTTTAAATCTAATTTTGTGCAAGCAGAAAGGGTTGATTAATAATCTTAAAGTGAAGTGACTTTTAGAGAAGAGTTATTATAATGGGACTGTCAAATTCTATCGTGTTATAATAACTCTTCCCTGAGGAGGTTTTAGATTGAAAAAGATTTAGTTCAATCTAAAACCAGGGCCTAAATGTAAACACAGCAAATTATAAATGTATGAGAGGAGATGGCAACAGGAGGCTGTAAAATAATATTAAAAGCTTTGGCAGTGAACATGCAGTAGGTAATATTTAACAAATAACAGCTAGTTTACAACATACATGTAGCCTCTAAAGGCACACAAGCTCAACAGAACAAGTGATACAGCCATGGCTAACACAAGTGAAACTTAGTAGAGTCATAGAGTGGTACATTGTGGAAACAGGCCCTTTAGCCCAACTTGCCCACACCGGCCAACATGTCCCATCTACACTAGTCCCACCTGTCTGCGTTTGACCCATATCCCCCCAAATCTGTCCTATCCATGTACCTGTCTAATTGTTTCCTAAACATTGCAATAGTCCCTGATTCAACAACCTCCATCCCTGAAACATATAAGATTGTTAAGGGTTTGGGCACGCTAGAGGCAGGAAACATGTTCCCGATGTTGGGGGAGTCCAGAACCAGGGGCCACGGTTTAAGAATAAGGAGTAAGCCATTTAGAACGGAGACGAGGAAACACTTTTTCTCACAGAGAGTTGTGAGTCTGTGGAATTCTCTGCCTCAGAGGGTGGTGGAGGCAGGTTCTCTGGATGCTTTCAAGAGAGTTAGATAGGGCTCTTAAAAATAGCGGAGTCAAGGGATATGGGGAGAAGGCAGGAACGAGGTACTGATTGGGGATGATCAGCCATGATCACATTGAATGGTGGTGCTGGCTCGAAGGGCCGAATGGCCTACTCCTGCACCTATTGTCTATTGTCCATTGGCAGCTCATTCCATACACCCACCACCCTTTGTGTGAAAAAGTTACCCCTCAGATTCCTATAGAATCTTTCCCCCCTCACCTTAAACCTATGCCCCCTGATTCTCAATTCCTGCATTTTGGGCAAGAGGACTCATGCCCTCTTGATCTATGCTTCTCAGGATTTTATACACCTCTATAAGATCACCCCTCATCCTCCTGCGCTCCAAGGAATAGAGTCCTAGCCTACTCAACCTCTCTCTATAGCTCACACCCTCTAGTCCTGATAACATCCTCGGAAATTTTCCCTGTACCTTTTCCAACTTAACATCATTCCATCAACAGGTGCCAAGAACTGAACGCAATACTCTAAATGCGGCCTCACCAATGTCTTGTACAACTGCAACATGAACTCCCAACTTCTACACTCTATACTGTGACTGATGTAGTCCAATGTGTCCAAAGCCTTTTTTTTAACCTCCCTACCTACTGAGATGCCACCTTCAAAGGGCTACCTGTGATTTATCGCAGTCGCTGCCTCAAAAAGGCTGGCAGTATCATCAAAGACCCACACCATCCTGGCCACACACTCATCTCCCTGCTACCTCCAGGTAGAAGGTACAGGAGCCTGAAGACTGCAACAACCAGGTTCAGGAATAGCTACTTCCCCACAGCCATCAGGCTATTAAACCTGGCTCGGACAAAACTTTGATTATTAATAACCAATTATCTGTTATTTGCACTTAATCAGTTTATTTATTCATGTGTGTATATATTTATATTATAGTATATGGACACATTGATCTGTTTTGTAGTAAATGCCTACTATGTTCTGTGTGCTGAAGCAAAGCGAGAATTTCATTGTCCTATCGGACACATGACAATAAACTCTCTTGAACTTGAACTTGAACTTGATGCCAACTTCAAGGGGTTACCTGAGATTCCAACTTCAAGGATTCTAGTATTAGAACAGAGAAAAAAGTATTCTCTGGAGTTTAGAAAAATGAGAGATATTCTCATTAAGGACACTAAGTATAAGAGTGCAGGAAGGAACTGCAGATGCTGGTTTTAACCGAAGATAGCTGGAGTAACTGGAGTAACTCAGCAGTAACTGGAAAGCTGGAGAAACTCAGCAGGTCAGGCAGCATCTCTGGAGAGAAGGAATAGGTGATATTTCGGGTTGCAACATATCTACAGATACATAAAGAAAATCCAAAACGTCACCTAGTCCTTCTCTCCAGACATGCTGCCTGGCCCTCTGAGTTACTCCAGCATTTTGTGTCTATCTTCATTAATATAAAGCGTCAGGAAGTCGTGCTGCAGGTATATAAAACTTTGTTCAAGAAGGAACTGCAGATGCTGGAAAATCGAAGGTAGACGAAACGTTGCCTATTTCCTTCGCTCTATAACTGCTGCCGCACCCGCTGAGTTTCTCCAGCAATATTGTATAAAAGTTTGTTTCGGGCACATTTTGTGTATTGTGTGAAGCTCTAGTGGTAACGCTATAGGAAGGATGCGGGGGCTTTGGAGAAGGTGCAGAAGAGCTTTGCCAGGATGTTGCCTGGATTACAGGGTATTAGTTACAAGATGACATTGAACAGACTTGTGTTGTTTTGTCTGGATCAAACTGGTAGAAGGATATAAAATCATGAGAGGCATTGATAGAGTAGTCAATGTTTTTTTCCCCAGAGTGGAAGCCAAATAATAGCTGGCATATATTTAAAGTGAGAAGGGAACTGTGTAAAGATATGGACAGCACGGTGGCACAGCTGTAGAGTTGCTGCCTCACAGCGCCAGAGACCCAGGTTGCATCCTGACTGCGGGTACTTGTTTGTACGTTCCCCCCGTGACCTGCGTGGGTTTTCTCCGGGTGCTCCGGTTTCCTCCCATAGAAACATAGAAAATAGGTGCAGGAGTAGGCCATTCGGCTCTTTGAGCCTGCACCGCCATTCAATAAGATCATGGCTGATCATCCAACTCAGTATCCTGTACCTGCCTTCTCTCCATACCCCCTGATCCCTTTAGCCACAAGGGCCACATCTAACTCCCTCTTAAAAAAAGCCAATTAACTGGCCTCAACTACCTTCTGTGGCGGAGAGTTCCAGAGATTCACCACTCTCTGTGTGAAAAATGTCTTTCTCATCTCGGTCCTAAAGGATTTCCCCTTTATCCTTAAACTGTGACCCCTTGTCCTGGACTTCCCCAACATCGGGAACAATCTTCCTGCATCTAGCCTGTCCAACCCCTTAAGAATTTTGTACGTTTCTATAAGATCCCCCCTCAATCTTCTAAATTCTAGCGAGTACAAGCCGAGTCTATCCAGTCTTTCTTCATATGAAAGTCCTGACATCCCAGGAATCCCAGGAACCTGACATCCCACACTCCAAAGACGTACAGTGGGACGAGTGTGTGTGGGACAGTGTTAGTGTGCGGGGATCGCTGGTCGGCGCGGACTTGGTGGGCCGAAGGGCCTGTTTCCGCGCTGTATCGCTTGACTAAACTAAACTGAAACGTGGGGCAAGAATTTATCGTAGCACAGAGGGTGCTGGAAGATGCAGCCTGGCGAAGTGGTGGAAACAAAACCAATAACGATGTCCATGAGACATTAAGACAGAGGCATGAATAGGAAACTTTATCAACTATAGTATAATAACTGGGAAAAAATTAATATTAAAATTTTGGAAAGATCCTATAACCCCCAAAATCAAAATGTGGATTATGGAAATGTTGGAGACCTTACATTTGGAAAGAGCTAGACTTGTCTTAATGGACAAACAAGAACTTTTTGTCCATTTATTGACTATTTGAAGGGGTAGAATGGTTCGGCGCGAGAAACTGACTGAAGCTCGAACTCAGGATTAGATGAAAAGTTATACTTAATCATTTTCGAACCTATCTCCAACGTTGTATTATTAGTAAATTATTCCATTCTACTTTATCATGCTTTGTTTTCTCCATTTATTATTTTCTATCTATATAAAAAAAATAGAAGCAGAGTCATTAAATAACTGATAATATTAGTAATGTATGACTGATATACACAAAATGTTCTTATTATGTACTTGCTTCCAATAAAAATATTATAAAAAAAGAAAAAAAGAAGCATGAATAGACCAGGGATTCAAAGCACCTGTGACTTTTGATGGAGTAATACAGGGTATGTGCTTTAACTTGGCACAGTTCGCTGAGACACAGAGGGCTATGGTGTTCATTGTTCTTTGAGTAAGATACACTTTGGTCTTTCTTTGGTACAGGTCCACCACTGGTATTCTGGCAACTCGTGGTCCAGCCCCTCCTTTAATCCTTTAATCTGGACAAAATCCTCCCCACTCCCGGAAGTCTCCCCTGATAATGTGGTGCCTAGGTCGGGTGAGGCGGCCGATCTCGACCTCATCGGGACTTCCGTGGCTGATCGGCGGGTCTAATTTGCCCCCAATAGCCGGGGCTCTGGAACTCCAGCCAGACCGCAGTTGGCAAATACGTTATCTTAGAGAAACTTCCCCAACTGATGATACAGCCGGTATTCCACCCACCACCCCCCCCCCCCCACCACCCCCCCCCCCCCCCCCAACCCACAAAACACAAGGCCGTGACCTCTGTCGTTCCATCAAAAAGGAAGATAGACACAAAAAGCTGGAGTAACTCAGCGGGTCAGGCAGCATCTCTGGAGAGAAGGAATAGGTGGCGTTTCGGGTCGAGACCTTTCTTCAGACCCACGCCTATTCCTTTTTTCACATAACTCCTAAACGTCACCTATTCCTTTTCTCCAGAGATGATGCCTGACCCCCTGAATTACTGCAGCATTGTGTGTCTATCTTCGGTTTAAACCAGCATCTGCAGTTCCTTCCCACACATTTAATCCAGAGAGTGTGCTGGTAAATCAGTGGCGGACCTGCATCGTCATTGTACAGGCATGTGCAGGAAGGAACTGCAGATGCTGGTTTAAACCGAAGATAGACACAAAATGTTGGAGTAACTCAGCGGGACGGGCAGCATCTCTGGAGGGAAGGAATAGGTGACTTTTCAGGTCGCGACCCTTCTTCAGACCAGTTATTGTACATCTCCTCTCATGGTGGGATTGAGTGGTTGTGGAGAGGATGTTTCCACTAGTGGGAGAGGCTAGAACTAGAGTTCATAGCCTCAGAATTAAAGGACGTTCTTTTAGGAAGGAGACGAGGAGAAATGTCTTTTGTCAGAGGGTGGTGAATCTGTGGAATTCTTTGCCACAGACGGCAGTGGAGGCCACGTCAGTGGATATATTTAAGACCGAGATAGATAGATTCCTGATTAGTACGGGTGTCAGAGGTTATGGGGAGAAGGCAGGAGAATGGGGTTAGGAGGGAGAGATAGATCTGCCATGATTGAATGGTAGAGTAGACTTGATGGGCCAAATGGCCTAATTCTGCTCCTATCTCTTCTGATCTTCTGATCTAATGAACCTGGACTGTTCCAATGTGTGGGTGGGGGGTGTGTTGGCCTAGATGCCAAGATTGACCTGGAGCGCTGTTTGTTTGCAGGGCTGACAGACGAGCCTGGGGTGAGGCAACACTGTGCATCGGGAGCGTGTAACCCCCAGCTGGGCAACCTGGTGGCAGGCAGGCATCTGAAGACCACGTCCACCTGCGGCGCCCACTCCACCGAGCTCTACTGCGCGTACATGGGCCGGGGATGCAGGGCCCCGGCGGAGTGCGGCAAGTGCGCTTCAGGCCAGAGCCCGCGCCACTCCCACCCAGCCTCCGCCATGACCGACTCGTCATTCCGCTTCCCCCGCACCTGGTGGCAGTCGGCCCAGGGCAGACACAGGGAAAGCATCCAGTTGGACCTAGAGACACACTTCTACTTCACTCACCTCATCATCATCTTCAAGTCGCCCAGGCCGGCCGCCATGATCCTCGAGAGATCGCAAGACTTTGGTTCGACCTGGAAGCCATACAAGTATTTTGCCAGGAACTGCAGCGATACCTTTGGATTGACAGACGACCAGCTCTGGCCTGGGGCAAGTTGTACGTCCAGATATTCAGATCCAGTCCCTTGTACCCGAGGGGAGGTAAGACCATTCACATTATTATCATTCTTTCGTTGAGTTTAGTTTAGATTAGATTAGTTTAGTTTAGTCTAGTGTAGTTTAGTTTAGTTTAGTCTAGTTTAGTCTAGTCTAGTTTAGTCTAGTCTAGTCTAGTTTAGTCTAGTCTAGTTTAGTCTAGTCTAGTTTAGTCTAGTCTAGTCTAGTCTAGTTTAGTCTAGTTTAGTCTAGTCTAGTCTAGTCTAGTTTAGTCTAATCTAGTCTAGTCTAGTCTAGTCTAGTCTAGTTTAGATGAGTTTCGTTAAGTGTAGATCACCCCGTACAGTAGCACTATCCCACACACTAGGGTCAATTTACAATTTTACCAAAGCCAATTAACCAACAAACCTGTACGTCTTTGGAGTGCTGGAGGAATCCGGAGCACCTGGAGAAAACCCACGCAGGTCACGGGGAAAACGCACAGACTCCATGCAGACAGCAGCCGTAGTCAGGATTGAACCCGGGTCTCTGGCGCTGTAAGGCATTCACTGTGTAGGCCCTGCCCTGGTTAGACACACTTCTCTGTATTAAACTCCATTAACCATTCGTTCGTCCACCTGCCCAACCGATCAAGATCCTGCTGCAATTTTCACCATCATCTTCACGAGCTGCAAAACCACCCACCTTTGCATCATTTGCAAATTTGCTGATCTTGCCATGTGTGTTCTCATCCAAATCATTGATGTAGATGACAAACAGCAATAGTTTACAGTAGGGAGAGGCCAAGTGGCAGTAACTGCACAACCTGAGCACTTCCTTGAACACCAGGTGAGGTGGACATTATGCAGCAGAGCCAAGGTCCATGTGCATAGTTTACTTTAGAGATCCAGCGCGGAAACAAGCCCTTCAGCCCACTGAGACCTCGACAACCAGAGATCCCCACACATTAACACTATCCTACACCCACTAGGGACAATTTTTACATTTACCAAGCCAATTAACCTACAAACCTGTACGTCTTTGGAGTGTGGGAGGAAACCGAAGATCTTGGAGAAAACCCACGCAGGTCACAGGGAGAACGTGCAAACTCCGCACAGACAGCACCAGTAGTCGGGATTGAACCCGGGTCTCCGGCGCTGCATTCGCTGTAAGGCAGCAACTCTACTGCTGTGCCATCGTGACCGCCCTATTTAGTTTTTTAGTTTTAGAGATACAGCACGGAAACAGGCCCTTCAGCCCACCGAGCCCTCGACGACCAGCGATTCACGTACACTGGCACTATCCCACACACTAGGGACAATTTACAATTTTACTAAGCCAATTAACTTACGAGCCTGTACGTCATTGGAGTGTGGGAGGAAACCAGAGCAGCCAGAGAAAACATACGCAGGTCGCAGGTCGTGGCAGTCCACAAGTAACCACCTATCCTGGGAACCTTGCTTCCCTCTGGACTTGGGTTGGTCGGGCATTAGGTCTGCAGTTACATTGGGAATATCATGAAGCCAAATCTCACAGAGAGCCAATAGACAGGGGTTCAGGACCTGAAACCACCTTTCTGTCCTGGGCCTCCTCCACTGTCAGAGTGAAGCCACACGCAAACTGGAGGAACAGCACCTCGTATTTCTCTTGGGCTGCTTACAACCCAGCAGTATGAACATTGCAATCTCTAATGTCAAGTAACCCTTGCATTCCCTCTCTCTCTGCCCCTCCCCCACCCTAGTCATCCTGCTAGTTTTGCTGTTGTCCTGTTGAGTTTCATTGTCTGCACGACTCGTTATCACCGAGCCCACAACCAACAATGGACCATTGTGGGCTCCACCTTTCCTTGATCATCGCCACTGTTTTGCATACCTTTCATTCATTTGTTCTACGTACATCTCTCTATATCACCGTCTATATCTCTCATTTACCTCTCCCCTGATTTTCAGTCCGTTGAAGGGGCTCGACCCGAAACGTCACCCATTCCTTTCCTCCAGAGATGCCGCCCGACCCGCTGAGTTACTCCAGCTTTTTGTGTCTATTTTCAGGTTAAACCAGCATCCTACACCGGGAAAGTTAACTGAAGATAGACACAAAATGCTGGAGTAACTCAGCGGGACAGGTAGATTGTTAAAGGTTTGGACACGCTAGAGGCAGGAAACATGTTCCCGATGTTGTTGAAGTCCAGAACCAGGGGCCACAGTTTAAGGATAAGGAGTAAGCCATTTAGAACGGAGACGAGGAGACACTTTTTCTCACAGAGAGTGGTGAGTCTGTGAAAATCTCTGCCTCAGAGGGCAGTGGAAGCAGTTTCTCTGGATGCTTTCAAAACTAGCTGGATAGGGCTCATAAAAATAGCGGAGTCAGGGGATATGGGGAGAAGGCAGGAACGGGGTACTGATTGGGGATGATCAGCCATAATCACATTGAATGGCGGTGCTGGCTCGAAGGGCCGAATGGCCTACTCCTGCACCTATTGTCTATTGTCTATTGTTTCTCCCCTCCCGTCTTTGGAGTGTGGGTGGAAATCGGAGAGCCCGGGGAAAACCCACGCGATCATGGGGAGAGCGTACAAACTCCATACAGACAGCAGCTGTGGTCAGGATCGAACCCGGGTCTCTGGCGCTGCGAGGCAGTGACTCTACCTCTGCGCCACCTTACTGCCCAAGAACTCTTGCAGTGCCAAGGCAGGTTCTCTGGATGCTTTCAAGAGAGAGCTAGATAGGGCTCTAAACAATAGCAGAGTCAAGGGATATGGGGAGAAGGCAGGAACGAGGTACTGATTGGGGATGATCAGCCATGATCACATTGAATGGCAGTGCTGGCTGTAAGGGCTGAATGGCCTACTCCTGCAGCTATTGTCTATTGTCAGGAATGGGTGCCGTTTTGGGAGTTTTATCTGTCTACCTTCACTGAGAGGGGTAACTGTTTCTCTCTCTCTCTCTCTCTGGATGCTGCCAACCTGTTGAGTGTTTCTGGCATTTTATTTTTGCTTTTATTTCAGTTTTCCAGCTTCTTCTTTATTTTTGACTTTCACGGGCTGGGATTCACCTTGGTTTTCAGACCACTATGGAATATTCCACCCGCTATTTATGTTCGTGCCTCAGCAGGTCCCTGGCTGTCTCTGCCCTCATTATCTCTCCCTATTAACGTGATCCTTTTATTACTTTCTCCTTCAGGTGCTTTCTGGGCTCATCCTGAACTCTCTGCGTGAGAACTGCCTCCACCTATTCCCTGCTCCGCATTCCCGCTGCATAAAGTCGTCCCTCGGGAATTCGTTACTATTGACGCCAATTTCAGAAACAATCAACTCTTTTAGACAATAGACAATAGACAATAGGTGCAGGAGTAGGCCATTCGGCCCTTCGAGCCAGCACCACCATTCAATGTGATCATGGCTGATCATCCCCAATCAGTACCCCGTTCCTGCCTTCTCCCCATATCCCCTGACTCTGCCATTTTAAGAGCCCTATCTAGCTCTCTCTTGAAAGCATCCAGAGAACCTGCCTCCACCGCCTTCTGAGGCAGAGAATTCCACACTCACCACTCTCTGTGAGAAAAAGTGTTTCCTCGTATCCGTTCTAAATGGCTTACCCCTTATTTCTAAACTTATTCTTAAACTTTTATTACCTCTTCAGAATTTGAAACGCGATCCCTAAATCATTCTGTTCGCCAGAGACCCAGGTTCCATCCTGACTGCGGGTGCTGTCTGTACGGAGTTTGTACGTTCTCCCTGTGGACGCATAGATTTTTTCACCGGCTGCTCCGGTTTCCTCCCACACTCCAAAGACGTACAGGTTTGTAGATCGAATTGGCTTCTGTAAATTGTCCCTGGTGTGTCGGATAGAACTAGTGTACAAGGATTGCTGGTCGGCACAGACTCGGTGGGCCGAATGGCCTGTTGTCAAGAAGGCCCAGCGGTAGAGTTGCTGTCTCGCAGCGCCAGAGACCTGCGTTCGATCCCGACTGCTGGTGCTGTCTGTACGGAGTTTGCACATTCTCTCCGTGACCTGCGTGGGTCATAAATTGTCAATATTGTGTGTAGGAGATGGTGTTAGTGTTCGGGGATCACTGGTTGGCTCGGACCCGTTGGGCCAAAGGGCCTGTTTCTGCACTATATCTCAAAACTAACCTAGAATTAAACTAAACTAGAGTTGAGAGTTTTCTGACGTTGTCATCGTTTCACTCGTATCGTTGAAATAAGCGAGAGATTGAAATTCCCAAATCAATTCAAAATTCCGAAAAAAACGGTCTGAGGAATCCCAGTAAAAATGTCCAAGACCATGAGCAGCATCAACGCCATTGAAGAGTGGACGAGATGCCCAATGTTGACACTCCTCACTCTGGGACTTTGTACTCACTCCTACCCAAGGCCAAACTATCAATTTCCAAGAATTGTACGTTCTCCCCGTGACCTGCGTGGGTTTCCACCGGGTGCTCCAGTTTCCTCCCACACTCCAAAGACTTGCAGTTTCGAAGGTTAATTGGGTTTGGTAAAGTTATAAAATTGGCACTAGTGTGCAGGATACCGCTGGTGGAAGGGGATCGCTGGTCGGTGCCGACTCGGTGGGCAGAATGGCTTGTGTCCACACTGTATCTCTAAACTAAACTAAACCCATTTATGGGGGACCACATTGGAACTTACCGAATAGTGAAAGGCCTGGATAGAGTGGATGTGGAGAGGATATTTCCATTAGTGGGAGAGTCTAGGACCAGAGGCCATGGCCTTAAAATAAAAGGACATATCTTTAGAAAAGAGATGAGGAGAAATGTCTTTATGACCTGTGGTTTCCCTACACACTCTAAAGACATAAGGGTTTGTAGATTAATTGGCCTGGCAAAATTGTAAATTGTCCCTATATGTGTGTAGGATAATGCTAGTGTATGGGTATCGCTGATCAGTGTGGACTTGGTGGGCCCAAGAGCCTGTTTCCCCACTGTATCTCTAAACTAAACGAAACTAAATATCTTTTGAGGCCAGCTTTCAGAATATTTCCAATCTTTGAAATGCAGTGTGGTCTCGGGGGAGGGGTGGTGCGTGCATGCCCATATTGAAGCAATGGCCAAGAAAGGACACCAACACCTCTGCTTCCTAGGAAGGCTTAGGAAGTTCAGCATGTCCCCAACAACTCTCACCAACTTCTACAGATGCACCATAGAAAGCATTTTATCGGGATGCGTCACAGCTTGGTTTGGGAACAGCTCCATCCAAGACTGCAAGAAATTGCAGAGAATTGTGTACGCAGCCCAGACCATCACACAAACCAACCTCCCTTCCATTGACTCTATTGACACCTCACGCTGCCTCGGCAAGGCCAGCAGCATAATCAAGGATGAGTTGCACCCTGGCCACTCCCTCTTCTCCCCTCTCCCAACGGAGAAAATGTACAGAAGTGTGAAAACGCACATCTCCAGATTCAGGGACAGTTTCTTCCCAGCTGTTATCGGGCAACTGAACCATCCTACTAACAACTAGAGAGTGGTCCTGAACTACCATCTACCTCATTGGAGACCCTGGTACTATCTTTGATCAGACATTACTGGCCTTTATCTTGCACTAAACATTATTCCATTTATCATGTATGTGTACGCTGTGAATAGACACAAAATGCTGGAGTAACTCAGCGGGACAGGCAGCATCACTGGAGAGAAGGAATGGGTGACATTTCGGGTCGGGACTCTTTTTCAGACGTCTTCAGGTTCTGGCTTTAAGCACTAGTGTGAACAAGTGGCCGTCACCCATTCCATCTCTCCAGAGATGCTGCCTGTCCCGCTGAGTTACTCCAGCATTTTGTGCTTATCTTCGGCATAAACCAGCATCTGCAGTTCCTTGCTGCACACCTGTAGCATGTGGACGGCTCGATTGTAATCGTGTGTTGTCTTTCCGCTGACTGGAGAGCACGCAACAAAAAGCTTTTCACTGTACCTCGGTACACGTGACAATAAACTAAACTCAACTGACTAAAGGAGATGTTAATGTAGCAGGAATGAAGCAGAGTGTTGGTGCGTTACTGTGTTTAGGGTAGGGAGGGCCAGTGCTGGAACACGAGCTGCTGGCTGGGAGCGGAGGGAGGAATGTGTGTGCACGTGCTAATCCTGTAATGCTGGGGCTGTCCCACGCAGTAATTCTGTCATCACAAAACACACTAATCTCCGGCTTTCTCCATGTCTCACGGAAGACTGCGAGGCCGGGCGCGATGACTAGTCATTAGCTTGCACGCATCCCCGGGAACCCGCCACAAGTGATGATCCCAGTCCAAGGATCGACGGCAGATTCACACACATATCAAAGAATGAAAGTGCTTCAGGGTGGGGGTCACGGAGGCACTGAAGTATTTGGAAAGAATTCTGCGACATGTTACCTCATGCACCGTGCTCGGAGGTGAAGGAGAAGCGTGCGCTTGCACAGTAGCGGGCGGGCAACATTGAGAAATATTCAGCATTTAACTCACTCCCTTGTTGCCGCGGAGACGGAGAATAAACATCTGGAGGGCAGACTGTACCCTCCCTGGCTGTCCAACAGAGCACGGAACCCAAGGACTGCATCCCCTGACCCCCCCTAATCACCAATACAGCCAGTTAGGTCTTGAGCTGGAATGTGAGATGAAGTGGTCTCGAGCCGAAACGTCACAATAGATAATAGGTGCAGGAGGAGGCCATTCAGCCCTTCGAGCCAGCACCGCCATTCAATGTGATCATGGCTGATCATCCACAATCACTACCCCGTTCCTGCCTTCTCCCCATATCCACTGACTCCGCTATCCTTAAGAACCCTATCTAGCTCTCTCTTGAAAGCATCCAGAGAACCTGCCTCCACCGCCCTCTGAGGCAGAGAATTCCACAGACTCACCACTCTGTGAGAAAAAGTGTCTCCTCGTCTCCGTTCTAAATGGCTTACTCCTTATTCTTAAACTGTGGCCCCTGGTTCTGGACTCACCCAACATCGGGAACATGTTTCCTGACTCTAGCGTGTCCAAGCCCTTAACAATCTTATATGTTTCAATGAGATATCCTCTCATCCTTCTAAACTCCAGAGTGTACAAGCCCAGCTGCTCCATTCTCTCAGCATATGACAGTCCCGCCATCCCGGGAATTAACCGTGTAAACCTACGCTGCACTCCCTCACCCACTGCTTCTCTCCAGAGATGCAGCTCAACCCGGCTGAGTTACTCCAACTTTTTGTGTCTATTTTTTAGTTTAGTTTAGATTAGAGATACAGCGCGGAAACAAGCACGTCGGTCCCCTGAGTCCGCACTGACCTGCGATCCCTGCACACTAACGCTATCCTACGCACACTTAGGACAATTTACAATTATACCAAACCCAATTAACCCACAAACCTGTATGTCTTTGGAGTGTGGGAGGAAACTGGAGATCTCAGAGAATACCCACGCAGGTATACCCACGCAGGTATACCCACGCAGGTAGAACGTGCAAACTCCGTACAGACAAGCACACGTCACTGGCGCTGTAATGCAGCAAATCGACCGCTGCGCCTCCGTGCCGCACTAAATCATGCGTGGCAGATGGGGTAGATAGTTATAACTTGTTTCCCAGGATGGAAATATCAAAGACTAGAAGGCACAGCTTTAAGGTGAGAGGGGAAAAGTTTAAAGGAGATGTGAGGGGCAAGTTATTTACTCAGAGGGGATGCATGCCTGGAACATTGCCAGGAAGATGATATGGTAACGGCATTTAAGAGGCTTATGGATATGATAGGCACATGAATATGCAGGGAAATGCTGAGGCTGTGTAATTCTGAGGCTCTATAAGCTGCTGGTCAGGCCGCATTTGGAATATTGTGAGCAATTTTGGACACCATATCTGAGGAAGGATGTGCTGGCTCTGGAGAGGGCCCAGAGGAGGTTTACAAGAATGATCCCAGGAATGAGTAGGTTAATCTATGATGAGCATTTGTCGGCACTGGGCCTGTACTCGCTGGAGCTTAGAAGATGAGGGGGGGGGGGGGGGGGACTTCTAGGAAACATACAAATTAGTGAAAGGCTTGGATAGAGTGGATGTGGAGAGGATGTTTCCACTTGTGAGAGAGTCTAGGACTAGAGGTCACAGCCTCAGAATTAAAGGACGTTCTTTTAGGAAGGAGATGAGGAGAAAGGTCTTCAGTCAGAGGGTGATGAATCTGTGGAATTCTTCGCACAGAAGGTTGTGGAGGCCAAGTCAGTGGATATTTTTAAGGCAGAGACAGGTAGATTCTTGATTGGTACACATGTCAGGGGTTATGGGGAGAAGGCAGGAGAATGGGGTTGAGAGGGAAAGATAGGTCAGCCATGATTGACTGGGGAGCAGTCTTGATGGGCAGAATGGCCTAATTCTGCTCCTGGAACTTATGACTTTACGAAATGTCGCCTGTACATTGCAATGGTCAACAGTACTTAATTATCACATGGACCTGGATACAGTAACAGTCTTTGTTTTGCGTATAATCCAGTAAAAAAAATCATACTACACATAAGCATAATCATACATAAGTGTACGAGTGCTACGATTGTGGCGTAAAAATAGTAGATATCTTCTGAGGCAGCGCACAAACGTCACCATATTCCCACTGCCAACTTATACTTTTCAAGTATCAAGTTCTGAAAAAGATCGAATCATTGTGGTGGCACGGTGGCGCAGCGGTAGAGTTGCTGCCTTACAGCGCCAGGGGCCCGGGTTCGATCCTGACCACAGGTGCTGTCTGTGTAGAGTTTGTACGTTCTCTCTGTGACCATGTGGGTTTTCCCCAGGTGCTCCGGTTTCCACCCACACTCCAAAGACGTACAGGTTTGTAGGTTAATTGGCTTTGGTATAAATACTAAATTATCCCTTGTGTGTAGGATAATGTTAGTGTCTCGCTGGTCATCGCGGACTCTGTGGGCCGAAGGGACTGGTTCCATACTATCTGTCTATAGTCTAAAGTCTATATACGTATAATAGTTTGAAGTGCAAGTTTGAAAATTAATTATCTTCTGTAAATTTGTCACTCGTGTGTAGTTTAGAACTAGTGTAAACTACTAGTTTAGAACTAGTACTTTAGAACTTTAGAACTAGTAGTTTAGAACTAGTGTACGGGTGACACAGGACTATTATAAACTGCCTTCAGTGGACTGTTACTGGTTCATTATAAATAACCATGAGCAGACACAACATATTGTTATGGCATTTGTGGCACAGCGGTAGAGTTGCTGCCTTACAGGGTTCGATCCTGACTACGGGTGCTGTTCATGGAATTTGTTCGTTCTCCCCGTAACCTTGAGGGCTCCCTCTAGGAGGTCCAATTTCCTCCCACACTCCAGAGACGTAAAGGTTTGCAGGTTAATTGCCTTCGGTAAAAATTGTAGATTGTCCCTACTGTTTAGGATAGTTTTAGTGCATGGGGATTGCTGGTCAGCATGGACTCAGTGGGCCAAAGGGCCTGGTTCTGCGCTGTGTCTCTAAATTAAACTAATCCAAAAAACAAATTGTTGCCGTACTGAAAACAGTAACCGAGTTCTGCTGGAAACTTGTGTAGGAAGGAACTGCAGATGCTGGTTTACTCCCAAGATAGAAACAAAGTGCTGGAGTAACTCAGCGGGACAGGCGGCACCTCTGACACTCCAGCAACGATGGGCGGAGAGAGTAGAGGCTCTCCACACAGTCAGGCCAGGATCGTGTGAAGGTCCACAGACGTAGGCGCAGTGAAATGTGAGACCGCGGCACAAACGGGGAGCGCAGAGCCGGGCTGGTGCAGGCGTTACAAGTCAGAGTCAGAGAGAGAAATCTAGCACACAAACCGCCCCTTTGGCCCAGCAACTCTGCATGGAGCACCCATTCACTTTGACGCTGGTTTGGTGCAGGAACGAACTGCAGATGCTGGTTTGAACCGAAAATGCTGCAGTAACTCAGCGGGTCAGGCAGCATCTCTGGAGGGAAGGAATGGCTGGCGTTTTGGGTCGAGACCCTTCTTTAGACTGAAGAAGTTTTGTTTAGAGAAACAGCGCGGAAACAGGCCCTTCCACCCACAGAGTCCACACCGACCAGCGATCCCCGGACACTAACATTATCCTACATACACTGGGGGACAATTTACATTTATACCAAAGCCTATTATTAACCCATAAAACTGTACGTCTTTGGAGTGTGTAAGGAAACTGTAGATCCCGGGGAAAACCCATGCAGGTCACGGGGAGAACGTACAAACTCTGCACAGACAGCGCCAGACCCGGGTCTCTGGCGCTGTGAGGCAGCAACTGCTCCACTGTGTCACCGTGTTGTCCATACCCTAATCCTGCCCTAACACTCTTCATTGTCCCCATATCCCCATCAATTGCTCCCTCACAGATTCAACCACTCACCCACACACTGAGGCCAATCAGCCAACTGGCCCGCATCTTGTTTGGGATGTAGGAGGAATCTCTTTTTAAGGCAGAGATTGACAGCTTTTCGGTTAGCACGGGTGTCAGGGGTCAGTCAGTAGGTCGATGGCATTGCAACTGGGTGCCAAGCAGCCGTGTTGGGCAGAGGTACTGATCCCAGTGTGTTTATCTAATTCCACACATGAGCAGGGACCTCATGGGCACTCGCTGAATAGTGAAAGGCCTGGATAGAGTGGATGCAGAGAGGATATTTCCACTGGTGGGAGAGTCTAGGACCAGAGGGCACAACCTCAGAATAAAAAGATGTACTTTTAGAAAAGGGATGAGGAGAAATTTCTTCAGTCAGAGGATGGTGAATCTGTGGGGAACTCTTTGCCACAAAGGCTGTTGAGGCAAAGTCAGTGGATATTTTTAAGGTGGACATTGGCAAATTCTTGATTAGTCTGGCTGTCAGGGGATATGGGGCGAAGGCAGGAGAATGAGGTTGCGAGGGAGAGATAGATCAGTCATGATTGAATGACGGAGTAGACGTGATGGGCCGAATGGCCTAATTCTGCTCCTAGAACTTATGACCTTTTGAAATGTCGCCTGTACATTACAATGGTCAACAGTACTTAATTATCACATGTACCTGGATACAGTAAAAGTCTTTGTTTTGCGTATAATCCAGTAAAAAAAACATACTACACATAAGCATAATCATACATAAGTGTACAAGTGCTACGATTGTGGCATAAAAATAGTAGATATCTTCTGAGGCTGCGCACAAACGTCACCACATTCCCGCTGCCAACTTATACTTTTCAAGTATCAAGTTCTTAAAAAGATCGAATCATTGCAGTGGCACAGTGGCAGATGCTTTTTATTTTGTATTTTGTTGGTTCACATGCTTGATCAGTGGTGTTTTATCATTAATGTTTTATTATTATTAATGGTTAGTGTTTTCTAAGTCATTCGTTACTGTCACTGTATGTCATGTTGTCACTTGTGGGCGGAGCACCAATGCAAATTCCTTGTATGTGAATACTTGGCCAATAAACGTACTTACTTACTTACCAGAGCTGAAAGACAAGGCGGCATCTCCATCTAGTCCTGGTTGAGAGGTAAGTGAGTAGGTTTATTGGCCAAGTATTCACATACAAGGAATTTGCCTTGGTGCTCTGCCCACAAGTAACAACATGACGTACAGTGACAGTTACCAATCACTCAGAAAACACTAAACATTAATAATTGATAAAACACCATTGATCAAGCATGTGAACCAACAAAATACCAGATCAAAGGGAGGCTACAGATTTTTGGCTGTTGAGTCGAGCAACTACTCGTGGATAAAACCTGTTTTAATGTCTGGCTGTGGCAGCTTTGACAGTCAGGTAGCAGTCAGTAGTCCACCCACCACGGCATTGCCACTGGATATCAAGGAGCTGTGTTGGGCAGGGCTAGTAGTCCAGTACATGCGTCTAACAGCCTGCTGTGTGTTGAGAAAGCAAATGGCAAGATGAGCATTTGCTCCGATCCAACAGATGTTAAAGACGAGGAGGGAAGTGCAATCGCTAGTCTCCAGAGATACTGGGAAATATTTTGGCAGGTCGGAGAAGAGCAACATTTTTTCAGTTCTGGATGAAAGGAATGAGTTCTGGCATGCAGAGGTTGGTGAGGAGAGTTTGGCCTGTTCCGACAAGTTGTTTGTTCGATACAGTAGGAGGAGAATGTTACTTGTGATCAACACGGCACCGGAGGAATTTCATCGACTGGATGTTACATTTGAAGCTCAATGGTGGATGAGATGTTGGTTTTTGAAGGAGAAAGAAGCACAATTAGCGGGAAGAAGCAACTGAAGATAACCAGGAATTTATGGGGTTTCGCATTTGATGAGTGTTTGACGGCACTGGGCCTCCACTCAACGGAGTTTAGAAGGATGATGGGGATCCTCATCGAAACTTACCAAATTGTGAAAGGCCTGGATAGAGTGGAAGTGGAGAGAATGTTTTCATTAGTGGGAGAGCCTAGAACCAGAGGCCATAGCCTCAGAATTAAAGGACATACCTTTACAAGGGAGATGAGGGGGATTTTATTTAGTCACAGGGTGGTGAATCTGTAGAATTCATTGCCACAGAAGGTTGTGGAGGCCAAGTCAATGGATATTTTTAAGGCGAAGATTGCCAGATTCTTGATTAGTACCGGTGTCAGGGGATATGGGGAACAGGCAGGAGAATGGAAAAGATAGATCAGCCGTGATTGAATGGCGGAGTAGACTTGATGGGCTGAACTTCTGAACTTCTGAATTGATGGATTGATTGAGGAAGTCACACTCAGATTTCATATGGTCACCAGTCCAACCATAGATAAAGCAATGAAAGAGATACTGTATGTAGAAAGGAACTGCAGATGCTGGTTTATACTGAAGATGGACACAAAATGCTGGAGTAACTCAGCAGGGCAGGCAGCATCTCAGAATAGAAGGTATGGGTGACCTTTCGGGTTGGGAATCTACTTCAGACTAAGAGTCAGGGGAGAGAGAAATGAGAGATGTGGATGGGAAAGGTGTGAAATCGAGAGATCAAAGAGGACAAAGGTCGACTGTATCCGGCGATCGGTACGCAGAACATCTCCGCTCAGTCGGCCTAGACCTACATGATCTCCCGGTTGCTAAACACTTTAACCTCCCTCTCCCCAGACTCTCAGTCTGAAGAAGGGTCTCGAGAATGGAGCGGCTGGGCTTGTACACTCAGGAGTTTAGAAGGATGAGAGGATATCTCATTGAAACATATAAGATTGTTAAGGGCTTGGACACGCTAGAGGCAGGAAACATGTTCCCGATGTTGGGGGAGTCCAGAACCAGGGGCCACAGTTTAAGAATAAGGAGTGAGCCATTTAGAACGGAGATGAGGAAACACTTTTTCTCACATAGAGTGGTGAGTCTGTGGAATTCTCTGCCTCAGAGGACAGGTGGAGGCGGGTTCTCTGGATGCTTTCAAGAGAGAGCTTCATAGGGCTCTTAAAAATACTGGAGTCAGGGGATATGGGGAGAAGGCAGGAACGGGGTACTGATTGGGGATTTATATAGCGCCTTTCTAATACTCAAGGCGCTTTACATCGCATTATTCATTCACTCCTCAGTCATACTCGGTGGTGGTAAGCTACTTCTGTAGCCACAGCTGCCCTGGGGCAGACTGACGGAAGCGTGGCTGCCAATCTGCGCCTACGGCCCCTCCGACCACCACCAATCACTCACACACATTCACACACATTCACACACAGGCAAAGGTGGGTGAAGTGTCTTGCCCAAGGACACAACGACAGTATGCACTCCAAGCGGGATTCGAACCGGCTACCTTCCGGTTGCCAGTCGAACACTTAGCCCATTGTGCCATCTGTCGTCCCGATGATCAGCCATGATCACATTGAATGGCGGTGCTGGCTCGAAGGGCCGAATGGCCTACTCGTGCACCTATTGTCTATTGTCTATTGTCTATTGACCCAAAACATCACCGATTCCTTCTATCCAGAGGTGTTGCCTGTCCCGCTGTTACCCCAGTATTTTGTGTCTGTCGGCAGTGAAGGTGATGTCAGGCATATTGCGGGAGTACCGCGCGCTCTCTGGGGTCCTTCAGCCTGGTGGGCAGGTAGCTGCTCCCTCTGAGGGTACCGACTGGTCAGGTAGCTGCCCATGAAGGATGCTGCATGTTGGGCACCCGCAGTAGGTGGTCCAGCGAGCTGGAGAGACAGCAGCTACACCCGCTGCACCGGGATACTCTGACACTGCAGAGCACCGCCTCAGGCAGCCATCTTGGAGCATCTTGGAGCTATTCCTGGGAGGAATAGATCGGGTAGATGCACAGAGTCTCTTGCCCAGAGTAGATGAATTGTTCACCAGAGGACATAGGTTTAAGGTGAAGGGGAAAAGATTTAATAGGAATGTGTGGAGTAACTTCTTCACACAAAGGGTGATGGGTGTATGGAACGAGCTGCCAGAGGAGGTTGTTGAGGCAGGGTCTATCACAACATTCAAGAAACAGTAAGACAGGTACATAGATGGGATGGGTGTGGAGGGATATGAACCAAATGCAGGTAGGTGGGACTAGTCTCCATGCTGTATCACTCTATGACTCTCTGACTATGACTCAATGGTCTTGTACAGGGTCAAGCCACAGAACACACGGGCATGGCTCAGTCATACGTAGATATTACCCGAGGACTGGAAGTTCCCCGGGCGGCACGGTGGCGCAGCGGTAGAGTTGCTGCCTCACAGCGCAAAAACCCGGGTTCGAACCTGACTACGGGTGCTGACTGTACGGAGTTTGCACGTTCTCCCCGTGACCACATGGGTTTTCTCCGGGTGCTCCGGTTTCATCCCGCACTCCAAAGACATACAGGTTTGTAGGTTAATTGGCTTTGGTAAAAACTATAAATAACAATGTTTAGGATAGTGCTAGTGTGCAGGGTGATCGCTGGTCGGCGCGGACTCAGTGAGCTGAAGGGTCTGTTTCTACACTGTATCTCTAAAGTCTGACCACTAAAGACTAAATACATGCGGGTTTGTACGTTAATTGGCTTCTGTGAATTTGTCCCCAGTGTGCAGGATAGAACTAGTGTACGGGGATTGCTGGCTGGCATGGACTCGGTTGGCCAAAGGGCCTGTTTGCCATGCTGTATCTCTAAACTAAACTACACTGAAGAAACACCTACAGAGCGTGCCTGATGAAACAGCATCTGCATGTCATCTCTCAGCACCAGAGATGCGTTTTCAATCCTGACCTCAGATGCCGTTTGTGTGGAGTTTGCATGTTCTTGCTGTGACCACTTGGGTTTCCGCTGTGTATTCCGGTTTCCTCCCACATCCCAAAGACGTGTGGGTTTTTAGGATAATTGGCCTCCGTAAATTGCCCCTAGTGTGTAAAAAGTGGGATAACACACTGTATAGTAGTCATGGAAACATGCCTTCGACCCATCTTGCCCAAGCTGACCAACATGCACTAGTCAGCAGGACAGGCAGCATCTCTGGAGAAAAGGAATAGGTAACGTTTCAGGTCGAGACCCTTCTCCTGTGTTCAGTTCACATCAGTTTAGTTTATTGTCACGTGTACAGTGAAAAGATTTTGCTGCGTCTTAACCAGTCAGCGCAAATACAATACATAATTACAATCCAGCCATTCAAAGTGTACAGATACATTGTAAGGGAATAACGTTTAGTGCAAGCTGAAGTCAGTAAAGTCCGATCAAGGATAGTCCGAGGGTCACCAGTGAGGTAGATTCAGCACTGCTCTCTGGTTGAGGTAGGATGGATCAGTTGCCTGACAACAGCTGGGAAGAAATTGTCCCTGAATCTGGAGGTGTGCGTTTTCTCACTTCTGTACTTTTTGCCTGATGGGAGAGGGGAGAAGAGGGAGTGGCCAGGTGACTAGTCCTTGATTATGCTGCTGGCCTTGCCGAGGAATAGATGGAGTTAATGGAAGGGAGGTTGGTTTGTGTGATGGTCTGGGCTGCGTCCACAATTCGCTGCCATTCCTAACAAATACCTGGAGTCAACATTTGCAAGATGCTCACTTGGTAAACAGGAAACCCTTTAAGTCACAAATATCTAATTTGTTTATTTTCCAAATCTCTTTTATCCACGGATTTTGTTTTGGTTTTAGTTTGTGGGTTTTGGCATGAATCGACATTGCATTGTAGATTATTGCAACAGTAAAGAAAGCCAATTCAGTCCATTTACTCCATGCCCTTACTCTTCAAGATCTTGTGTTTATTCAACTTCATATTTACCATTCAATCTGCTTTCAACATTAGAAACATAGAAAATAGTTGCCGGAGTAGGCCATTCGGCCCTTCGAGCCATTCAATATGATCATGGCTGAATTCCCACGTTCCTGCTTTTTCCCCATATCCCTTGATTTTGTTCACTCTAAGAGCTAAATCTAACTCCAGTTCAAGTTCAAGTTTGTGTTTATTGTCACTTAACCGATTAAGGTGCAGTAAAATTTGAGAGTCTTGAAAACATCCAGTGAATTGGCCTCGACTGCTTCTGTGGCAGAGAATTCCACAGTAAACAGCAGCAGGTGAGAGGGGATTGCAGGTGCAGCTTGTGAGTCGGGTGTGGGGTCGGAGGTCGTGGCTCTAAACGGCGTGGAGACGGATTGGTCGGCAGGTCATTCCCTTCACATTCAGTTTACATTTTACATTTATTTCATTTCAGTTTCTGGCGCTCTGCGCTGCTTTAGAGACACGGGAGGGGGGCGGGAGGGGGGCCATTTGGTGGGCCAGAGTTGTATTGCCGTTACATTATCACGTGACCTCTGTTGGTCCAGAAAAACGGATAATCCAGAGAGGCCCTGAAACCGAGACTGCCAGAAAGCTGGTGTTCGACCTCTACTAGCGGAGCGGGAGAGAGCAAATGTGACCCCGTTATTTAATAAAGGAGGGGGAAAACCGAATAGGGAACTGTGGAGCAACTGGGAATTCACCAGTTTAGTTTAGTTTAGTTGAGAGATACAGCACGGAAACAGGCCCTTCGGCCCATCCAGTCGGCACCGACCAGCAATCCCTGCACATTAACGCTATCCTACACACACTGGGGATAATTTACACATATGGCAAGCCAATGAACCTACATACTTGTACATCTTTTTCGAGTGTGGGAGGAAACCAAAGACCTCGGAAAAACCCCACATGGCCAAGGGGAGAACGTACAAACTCCGTACAGGCAGCACCCATAGTCGGGATCGAACCCGGGTTCTCTGATGCTGCAGGTGTTGTAAGGCTGCAGTTCTACCGCTGCACCTGTTATTGGCAAACTAATGGAACTGATCATTAATAGACACTGGCAAATTATATTATAAGGTGGTCTGGACATGGTTACCTGTCTGATTTCAGATCCCATACTTTGTTACTACTGATATTAATGAAGGTAAACCACATTTGATTTACTGGAAAGTGTTTTGTTTTGTTTGAAGATGTTACTATCAGGGTAAACAACTGGAAGAAACAAGGAACTGCAGATGCTGGTTTACAAAAAAAGACACAAAGTGCCGGAGTAACTCAGTGGGTCTGGCAGCTTTGCTGGAGAACATGGATAGATGGTGTTTCGGGTCAGGACCCTTCTTCAGTGCTGGAGTAATTCACCTAGCCATGTTCTCCAGAGATGCTGCCTAACCTGCTGAGTTATTCCAGCACTATCTTCAGAAGACAAAGAATGTTGTGCGTTGGTAGACTGCGATCAGTGTTGTGCCCAGGGATTAGTCTCGGGCTTTCCACAATTTCTATTGATGAGTGAGAGTGTAATATGTTTGCTGCTGGTGCATATCAGAATGAGAAAGTCAACTGTGAGGATGAATAGGGAACAAGGGGCTATAATCAGGTCAGTCGAGTGGCCTATGTAGAAGGTGGCAGATGGAGTATAATGTTGGCGAGAAGAACAGGAAAATAAAGAGAAAGTAGTTGATGGGCCCGGAATGAGAGTTTGCAACTTCATTAGTTCAGTTTAGTTTATTGTCACGTGTACCGAGAAACAGTGAAAAACCTTTTTGGTGCCTGCTATCCAGTCAGCGGAAAGACTGTACATGATTACAATCGAGCCGTCCACAGTGTACAGATCAGATTCAGATTCAGATTCAGATTCAATTTTAATTGTCATTGTCAGTGTACAGTACAGAGACAACGAAATGCATTTAGCATCTCCCTGGAAGAGCGACATAGCAAATGATTTAAATAAATAATAATAAGTGATAATAAGTGTCCGGGGGGTGGGGGGGTGATTGGCAGTCACCGAGGTACGTTGTTGAGTAGAGTGACAGCCGCCGGGAAGAATTGCAGGATAAAGAGAATAACATTTAGTGCAAGGTAAAGTCCCGTAGAGACCGACTGAAGATAGTCCGAGGGGCTCCTGTTGGTAGGTCAGGACCGCTCTCTAACTGGTGATCAGAGTTTGAATTTGAGTTTAGGATAGTGTCACGTTTACCGAGGTACAGTGAAAAGCTATTTGCAGAAAGGAAAGATGCAGAGAATCAAATAATTCCGAGACAAATGCATGTTTTCTGCTGGAGCACTAACGTAAGGAGATTTATTTATTGTTGTTGTACAGCATTCATCACTAAACCTCAGGTTAAAAAAGTGACACACAATGCTGGAGTAACTCAGTGGGTCAGGCAGCATCTCTGGAGAGAGTGAATGGGTGATGTATCGTGTCGAGACCTTCAGGCATTTTTGTTCTTCTGACCCATCTCCTACGCCTTCTCTCCAGAGATGCTGCCTGACCCGCTGAGTTACTCCAGCACTTTGTGTCTGACTATGGTGTAAACCAGCATCTGCAGTTCCTTCCTGCACTAAGGGAAGTTAAGCCTACCTTGGAGAGAGCCCGGTTCAGATTGATTCCTGAGATGAGATGGAGACACAAAAGGCTGGAGTAACTCGGCGGGATATTACCCGGACAAACACAGAGCTTCGCAATGTGCAATGGTGGTGATGGAGTTACACATCGCCCTGCTGTGAGGAAGGAATCTTATTAGTATTGGGGAGAAAAGACACCACTTTGAGGGAGCATGGCTGGTTACTCAAATCAAGTCACGTTGGCTGCCATAAGCACGAGTATGCTGAGCTACAGCTACAATAGAAACCTTCATTACTGGGGGAGGCACCAACATTTCCGACTGAGGATTCAGGCACAGGGCAGCACGGTGACGCAGTGGTAGAGTTGCTGCCTTGCAGCACCAGGGATCCGGGTTCGATCCTGACTACGGGTGTTGTCTGTATGGAATTTGCACGTTCTCCCCGTGACCACGTGGGTTTTCTCCGGGTGCTCCGGTTTCCTCCCACACTCCAAAGATGTACAGGTTTGTAGGTTAATTGGCTTTGATAAAAATGTAGAATAAATTGTCCTCAGTGTGTAGGATAGTGCTAGCGTTTGGGGATCGCTGGTTGGGCGCGGACTAGATGGGCCGAAGGGCCTGTTTCCGCGCTGTATCTCTGAACGAGACTAAACTAAATGACAGTGTACTGAGGAATGGCCACACCATCATTATCGGATGAAGACATTTACCTGGTGACATAAGATAATGTAGATGCTGGAATCTTGAGCTAAGCACAAAGGGCTGCACTAACTCAGTGGGTCAGGCGGCATCTGTGGAGGGAAAGTGCAGGTGACGTTTTAGGTTGGGACCCGTCCTCTGACAATAAGACCCTGAACTAACGCTTCTGTGGCTTCCTCTCTCTCTCTCTGGAGCCTCCTCCAGACTGGGTGTCAGGGAAGGGGAAACTGGACATGTGGGAAGGTACACAACAACCAGCATCGATGACTCGGGAAGGGTGGAGCCCACAATGCTCCATTGTTGGCTGGGGATGAAGGAATACAAATGGTGACATTAGCAAGAGGACTAGGGTGGGAGAGTGACGGAGAGAGAGGGGATGCAAGGGTTACTTGAAGCTGGAGAAATCAATATTCATGCCACTGGGCTACAAGAGGTGCTGTTCCTCCAATTTGTGTGTGGCCTCACACGGACAACAGAGGAGGCCCAGGACAGAAATGTGTAGGAAGGAACTGCAGATGCTGGTTTAAACCGAAGATAGACACACATTGCTGGAGTAACTCAGCAGGCAGCATCTCTGGAGAGAAGGAATGGGTGATGTTTCGTGTCGAGACCTTTCTTCAGGCTGTGTGAAGAAGGGTCTCGACCCGAAACTGCACCCATTCCTTCTCTCCAAAGATGTTGCCTGTCCCGTTGAGTTACTCCAGCATTGTGTGTCTATCCCAGGACAGAAAGGTCAGTGTGGGAATGGGAAAGGGAGTTGAAATATTTGGCAACTGGGAGATTGCGTAGACTAAGGCGGACTGAGCATCAGTGTTCAGTGAAATGGTCATCCAGTGTGCACTGGTTGTGGCCTGTGTCAGTTTATACAGCACTGTAAAGAATCTCGGGTCATTTTCCTCTAATAGAGACTCTAATATAATTCAAGAGAATTTGAATAAATTCATGTGGGGAAAGTGACAATTCATTTGATCTCGGGCCAGTTATTCTGCGATATCGCTGTTTACCCCAAACTCATCGCCCGATATTGTGGGGAAAATCTAACATTTGAGTTCAGCGTTTGGTCCCCTGATCCTCCCGTCTCTCTCCGCAGGTGATATTCCGCGCCCTCTCCCCGCCTCGTCCCGTGCGTGACCCGTACAGCCTCGGGGCCCAGGAGCGGCTGAGAGTCACCAACCTACGTGTCCGGATGCTCAAACGCCAGGCCTGCCCCTGCTCAGCCCAGGACAGCACCCTCAAGCCCCAGGCCTTCGCGCACTACGCCATCTACGACTTCATCGCCATGGGCAGCTGTTTCTGCAACGGCCACGCTGAGCGCTGCGAGCCAGCCGAGGGCTTCACTCCAGACCCGGGCAACCCCCAGACTGTGGTACGTACCCCAGCCCGCCCACAGACCATTCATTGGTCCTGGATCTCTCCATATCAAAGTCTATATCTCTCCATATCAAAGTCTATATCTGCCCATATGAACTTCTATATCTGTCCATATCAACTTCTATATCTCTCTATATCAACATCTATATGTCTCCATATCAATGTCTATATCTCTCCATATCAACCTCTTTGTCTCTCCATGAATCTGGCGGTGCTGGCTCGAAGGGCCGAATGGCCTCCTCCTGCACCTATTTTCTATGTTTCATATCAACCTCTATATCTCTCTATAACAACGTCTATATCTCTCTATATCAACGCTAATATTTCTTGTTTCCCTCTCCCCTGACTCGCAATCTGAAGATGGGTCTCAAACCGAAACGTCCTCTATTCCTTATCTCCATAGATGCTGCCTGACACGCTGAGTTTTTAAAAATTAAAATAAACTTTATTCGCGTAAAAAAGCGTATACGATACAGGAACTGTGCGAAAAATTCTTCCGCCATTCACGAAAGCTACACATACATTCAATCCATCGTTACAGAGTGTTTTCACAAACCCCCCCCCCCCCCCTCCCTTGCCACTCATGTGGCCCCCTGGTGTGATATCCCTTCCCTTGTTTGAGGGGCGTCTCCAACACACCCTGCCCCACTATGTCCATCAGCGGAAGGTCCATAGACTTCTGCCCCGCTGAGTTACTCCAGCTTTTTGTGTCTCCACAGACAAACCTGACAAGGAAGAGGTGTTGCCATGGTTGCAATTCACCCTGATTGGATTGGCTCACTTTTTCTCCTTCCTGCAGACTCTCAACAGAGCATAGATTGGTCTTTTTAAGTATGTGTAGGAAGGAACTGCAGATGCTGGTTTATACCAAGGATAGACACAAAGCGCTGGAGTAACTCAGCGGGTCAGGCAGCACCTCTAGTCTACCTCTCCCCTGACTGTCAGTCTGAAGAAGGGTCTCGGCACAAAATGTCACCTATTTCTTTTCTCCAGAGATGCTGTCTGACCCGCCGAGTTACTCCAGCACTTTGTGTCTATCTTTAGTCTTTTTAAGGCCAGATATTGTTTGAAACTTGCAGCAAGTTTAGTTTAGTTTAATTTAGAGATACAGCGTGGACACAGGCCCTTCGGCCCACCGAGCCTGCTCCGATAAGCGATCCCCGCACACTAGCACTATTCTACTCACCAGAGACAATTTACAGTTATACCTAAAAAGTCAATTAGCCTGCAAACCTGTGCGTCTTTGGAGAGTGGGAGGAATCCGGAGCACCCGGGAAAAACCCACGCAGGTCACAGGGCGAACGTACAAACTCGGTACAGGCAGCACCCGTAGTCAGGATCGAACCGCTGTATGGTGGCAACTCTACCGCTGCGCCACGGTGCCTCTTGTCTCCAATGGTCCTGCTGTTCTGGGACTCCCGTTCTGGCATCTCAAACAGGCTGGGTTGATGTTGGCGGTGATTTCCTGACTGCTCTCCATTGCTGGACATCCCCTAGAATTCTGTAGCAGAAGCAGAGGTGTGGGATTCTCCTGCTTCTGGGAATTTGCTTCAGAAGGAACTGCAGATGCTGGAAAATCGAAGGTAGACAAAAGTGCAAGAGAAACTCAGCGGGTGCAGCAGCATCTATGGAGCGAAGGAAATAGGCAACGTTTCGGGCGCCCGAAACGTTGCCTATTTCCTTCGCTCCATAGATGCTGCTGCACCCACTGAGTTTCTCCAGCACTTTTGTCTATCTGGGATTTTGCTGTCTGGGTTGTGTAGAAGTTCTGAGCCGTCTTTAACCCGGATGTCCATTGAAGGCTGTGGGGAAGAAGTCACAATCTTTATATTATTTTTGTTCAGTTTAACATTTCTAATTATTTAACGGTTTCTAAATGTTTTACTGTTTTTTCTTACGTAAGTACAAAAAGTGCTGCTAATGGTGATAAAGTGTTGGAGTAACTCAGCGGATCAGGCAGCATAAAAGATAGACACAAAATGCTGGAGTAACTCAGCGGGTCAGGCAGGGCCGGATTTAGATGAAGAGAGGCACTAGGCCAGTGGTTCCCAACCTTTTTTAGCTCATGGCCCCCTTGGGATCTTTTAATTTTTCTGTGCCCCCCCCCCCCCTGACATTATTAGCGGAAAAAAAGTACTTCAATATTATAATACCTTCCATAAAAATATCAGTGTCTATTAATTGCACATATATTCTCTTTTATTCTATTCCACAAACATCAAAAATATTTAAACTACAATGATTTAAATTTATTAGAACTGAAATTTAGGAGGCAACAGGGTGGTAGCTCTGTGGCCCCCTTCATTGAACCTGTGGCACCCTAAATCCCAAAATGTTTCTGTGGCCCCCCTGAAATTTGCCATGGCCCCAGGTTGGGAATCACTGCCCTAGGCTATTCCACTTGTGAGGCCCCTCACAATCCCCCATGTAAGGCCCCTCCCAATCAGCCTATGGAAGCCTATAGGTCTACCCGGCCTTGCCGAGGCCTCCCTCGATCTCGAGGCCCTAAGCTTAAGCTTGTGAAGCTTATACGTAAATCCGGCCCTGGGGTCAGGCAACATCTCTGGAGAAACGGAATGGGTGGTGTTTCAGATCGAGACCCTTCTTTAGACTCAGGGTCAGGGGAGGGGGAAATGAGAGGGATAAAAAAATTCAAAGAACAAATGAGCAAAAGGTATGCAAAAGGATAAATCTCTGGAGGACAAGGATAGGTGGTGACGTTTCTGGTTCTTCTTTTTAGACTCTGGTTTAGATTCTATACGGGCTAATTCTTGGCATGGAGGGTGATTATGAAGGCTTGTTGTACTTAAAGTGGATAGTAACTTGCTCCAGGTGGAACGCATCGCAGGTTATTGAGGGTTACTGAGGTTACACAGGTTGCATCGCAGATTATGTTTTAGTTTAGTTTAGAGATGCAGCGCGGAAACAGCCCACCAAGTCCGTGCCGACCAGCGATCCCCGTACACAAAGCTATTCTACACACTAGGGACAATTTTACAATTTTTACCGAAGCCAAATCAATCTACAGACCTGTGCGTCTTTGGAATGTGGGAGGAAACTGGCGCACCCGTGGAAAACCCACGCGGGTCACGGGGAGAAGGTACACACTCCGTACAGACAACACCCGCAGTCAGGATGGAAACCGGGTCTCTGGCGCTGTGAGGCAGCAACTCTACCGCTGCGCCACCATGCCGCCCAGTTAGAGACGTTGCAGAGGCTGGAAAGCTCTGCGGAGGAGTCTTGGTGGTCGGTCCACTTGTAGCGGGGGTGAAGGGAGCTAGATAAATATACGAAGGGGAAGAGTTTACAGACACTGTATGGAGAGGGTGGGGCCAGCCGGTGTGGATTATCGAGCCGGTGAGGTCTCAATGCTTCAGATGGCCTTATTTCCTCATGTGATGGTTCATGGTTCTCAGTAAAACTGGGAGATGATAGCAGGGTGTAAAAGTATTTTAGTAGGATTTGATATTGTGCTCTTCACTTTCCAGAGAGCTTTTAAATTACTTAGCCAGCTTATGGAGATTAGTCTCACTTTGCTCGTATGTCAGGGATGAAATCTGTGTTTACATTTCTTAGCTCCACAAAGTATTTCCAAGCTGAAAGGCAGTATTCAGCCAATCACTCAGTCGCCCTACTGATCAAATGCTACTTTCAAACCTCATGGAGCTGTTCAGTATTAGTTACATTTCACAAATGCAGCTGAAAACGTAATGAGTTTGTGATGTAGTGAGACTAAATTTTACTTTTTATCCGTACTTTAGATGTGTGGTCAGGAGAGCATTTGTTGTCCGTCGAAGATAGACACAAAATGGTGGAGTAACTCTGCGAGTCAGGCAGCATCTCTGGAGAACGTGGATAAGTCACATTTCAGGTCGGAAACCTTCTTCAGACTGTCTGAAGAGGGATCCCACCCCCAAACGACACCTGATCCTTCTCTCCAGATTTGCTGCCTGACCCGCTGAGTTACTCCACCATTTTGTGTCTATCTTCGGTATAAACCAGCATCTGCAGTTCCTTCCAGCACATTTTAATTTTGTTTCTTTGTTTGGAGATACAGCTCGGAAACAGGCCCTTCGGCCCACCGAGTCTGTGCAGGCCAGCGATCCCTGCACACTAACCTGCACACTAGGGACAATTTACACTTTTACCAACGCCAATTAGCCAACAAACCTATACGTGTTTGGAGTGTGGGAGGAAACCTGAGCACCCGGAGAAAACCCACACAGGTCAAAGGTCAGTTTATTGTCACATGTACCAATTAAAGTACAGTGACATTCGAATTACCATGCAGCCATACTAAAAAAAAGCATCAAACCACACATAAAAGTTAACATAAACATCCACCACAGTGGATTCCCCATGTTCCTCACTGTGATGGAAGGCAATAAAGTCCCATCTTCTTCTCATATATATATCACGGGGAGAACGTACAAACTCCTCGCAGACAGCACACGTTGTCAGGATCGAACCCGGGTCTCCAGCACTGTAAGGCAACAACTTTACTGCTGCACCACCGTGACGTCTGTTTTATTGACATTTATTGCCTATTCCTAAGTTTAGCTCTGCCTAATGCAGGCTGCCTTTCCACATTGTCCTTGCTTCAACAGATTGGCACCTCATTTTAAGATGTAACGGGCTCAGCCCTGTGCCCATTAGATGGTTCATGGTGACACAAGAACTGCAGGTGCTGGTTTAAATTTTTTTTTTTAAATACAAAAATATATTCCTACTAAACATATATTTTTAAATGTTTTTCAAAACGTTGCCTCCTCTCACCTTAAAGTTCTGCCCTCTAGTCTTTAGCATGTCACCCTGAGGAAAACGTTCTGACTGTCTACCCTATCAAAGTCGCTCATAATTTTATACACTTATACACTCAGGTCTGAGTCCTTCATTGATCATTAGTTTAGCAAAAGACAGACACAGAATGCAGGAGTAACTCAGCGGGTCAGGCAGCTTCTCTGGAGAAAATGGCCGAGGAATGATGTTTCAGGTCGGGACCCTTCTTCAGACTGAATGTAGGAGTACAGTCAGTAGACTGGGATTAGATTACACTGTAGCTGGTCTGAGACTACATTGCACAGAGACCTATCATTGATCTTGCTTAGTACAGGTGTCAGGGGTTATGGGGAGAAGGCAGGAGAATAGGGTTAGGAGGGAGAGATAGATCAGCCATGATTGAATGGCGGAGTAGACCTGATGGGCCGAATGGCCTAATTCTACTCCTATCTCTTATGATTTTATGAAACGTCACCTATTCCTTCTCTCCAGAGATGCTGCCTGACCCGCTGAGTTACTACAGCATTTTTGTGTCTATCTTCGTCTCGGAGTTGCTGGACCAGGTTTAAAGCATCAGATTGAAGCCTCGGCTATCAACTGAGGAATGGAGTATGTACGTGCTGGGTGGAAGGCAGGAAGGGAAGTCACCCGTCACAGGGCACACTGTACAGCGAAGGTCCTTTCCTGGCCACTCACCTTCACCCTCCGTCTGCCCACCAGATGAGAGGCTAGGGCAGGCAAGACTGTGGACAGGTATCAGCCAGCCTAGCAAACCAGGCAGCGAGCAGCAAACTGGTTTCCTTCAACATAAAAAGCTGCCGTAACTCAGCGGGACAGGCAGCATCTCTGGAGAGAAGCCTGAAGAAGGGTCTCGACCCGAAACGTCACCCATTCCTTCACTCCAGAGATGCTGCCTGTCCCGCTGAGTTACTCCAGCTTCGGTTTAAACCAGCATCTGCAGTTCCTTTCTCCACAAACTGCTTTCCTTGTTCCCCCTGAAACAATGTCATGCATTTTTGATCTGGACCCAAACCACAGCCGTACCTTATTGCTCATAATATGTTTTGCACAAACATACGTGTATTGGAGTGCAGCTAACCTTGCACAGATTGTTTTTGAGATGGAGGGCGATTATATATTTTTTTTTCTTATCACCGTAGTCCATCAGCAAGTTAAATATTTTGTTTACGCCTCACCTGAATATGGGAATAGTTTGCAAAGGAACAGGTCAGTCACAGAATGCAGCCCCGGGTCAGGCCCTTCGGCCCACAACGTCGGTGCCGAACAGAATGCCAAGACCAACTCATATCTGTGTAGGAATGAACTGCGGATGCTGGTTTACACCAAAGATAGATACAAATTGCTGGAGTAACTCAGCGGGACAGGCAGCATCTCTGGTGATAAGAAATAGGTGACGTTTCGGGTCCAGATTTGCCTTCTGCCTCTTATCTGCCAGCACATAATCCATATCTCTCCATTCTCTGTATATTTATGTGCCTGTCCAATAGTTTGTTAAACGCCACCATCAAATCTGCCTCCACCACCAATCCTGGCAGTGTGTTCCATGCACTCACCACCCACTGTGTATAAAACTTGCCCCGCACATCTCCTTGAAACATTTCCCCTCTCTCAGGAGCAAAGAGGTCCTTCTGCAGTTGTACAGGGCCCTAGTGAGACCACACCTGGAGTATTGTGTGCAGTTTTGGTCCCCTAATTTGAGGAAGGACATTCTTGCTATTGAGTGCAGCGTAGGTTTACAAGGTTAATTCCCGGGATGGCGGGACTGTCATATGCTGAGAGAATGGAGCAACTGGGCTTGTACACTCTGGAGTTTAGAAGGATGAGGGGGATCTCATTGAAACATATAAGATTGTTAAGGGTTTGTACACGCTAGAGGCAGGAAACATGTTCCCCATGTTGGGGGTGTGCAGAACCAGGGGCCACAGTTTAAAAATAAGGAATAAGCCATTTAGAACGGAGACGAGGAAACACTTTTTCTCACAGAGAATGGTGAGTCTGTGGAATTCCCTGCCTCAGAGGGCGGTGAAGGCAGGTTCTCTGGATGCTTTCAAGAGAGAGCTAGATAGGGCTCTTAAAAATAGCGGAATCAGGGGATATGGGGAGAAGGCAGGAACGGGGTACTGATTGGGGATGATCAGCCATGATCACATTGAATGGCGGTGCTGGCTCGAAGGGCCAAATGGCCTACTCCTGCACCTATTGTCTATTGTCTCCTTAATGTATTGATAATATTTGATATTTCCACCCTGGGAAAAAGGCTCTGACTGTCGACTCTATTTATTTCTTCATTATTTTATACACTTCTATCAGATCTGTATCCATCATTAATCATTACCTATCAGGATTATTTTAGCAAAAGATAGACACAAAATGCTGGAGTAACTCAGCAGGTCAGGCAGCATCTCTGGCAAATAGAGTGGATGTGGAGAGGATGTTGCCACTAGTGGGAGAGTCTAAGGCCAGAGGTCAGAGCCTCGGAATTAAAGAACGTTCCTTTAGGAAGGAGATGAGGAGAAATGTCTTTAGTCAGAGGGTGGTGAATCTGTGGAATTTATTGCCACAGACGGCTGTGGAGGCCAAGTCAATGGATATTTTTAAGACGGAGATGGATAGATTCTTGATTAATACAGGTGTCAGAGGTGTCACATGTGTCTAAGTGGGCTGGATAGCCTTTAGAATAACTATTCTCAGGTTACGACAAGACTGGCCTTTGTTCTCCATTCCTGGGTGCCCTGAGAAAGGCTGGGGTAGGATTTCTCAAAGGCAGCGGAGACCCGGGTTCGATCCTGACTACGGGCGCTGTCTGTACGGAGTTTGTACGTTCTCCCCGTGACCTGTGTGGGTTTTCACCGAGATCTTCGGTTTCCTCCCGTACTCCAAAGACGTACAGGTTTGTGGGTTAATTGGCTTGGTGTAAATGTAAAATTGTCCGTGGTGTGTGTAGGGCAGTGTAAGTGTGCGGGGATCGCTGGTCGGTACGGACTCGGTGGGCCGAAGGGCCTGCTTCTGCGCTGTATCTCTGAAATTAAAAACCTAACACACGGAGGTGGGAGATTTCTCCCTGTGGATGGGGATGATGTTGCAGGTTCCTGATCTTGAGACAGCGACAGATTCGGAGGCAAGTCCAGACGGGACGAGAATACTGAGCGCGTGAGTCATGCGTGGGGCGAGGGGAGCATTCCTTCACCGGCCTGTTGTACATTATCGTGTAGCAAGGAAACGCAGATGCAAGTTCACAACAAAGATAGACACAAAATGCTGGAGTAACTCAGCGGGACCAGGCAGCAACTCTGGAGAGAAGGAATGGGTGACGTTACGGGTCCAGACCCTTCTTCAGACTGAGAGCCAGGGGAGAGGGAGCTTGAGATATGAAAAGGTGCAGAACAAATCCGAGCCTTGCATCTAGTTTCTCTCTCCCCTGACTCTCAGTGTGAAGAAGGGTCTTGACCCAAAACGTCACCTGTTCCTTTTCTGCGGAGATGCTGCCTGGTCCGCTGCATTACTCCAGCTTTTTGTGTCTATGTTGTACATTATAGTTTAGAATTCCTGTGATGCATCGAGGAACTTTGATACATTTCCCTTCACTGTGCTGGGAGCTCATGTTTTGCGGTGAGGCCGGGCCTGTACAGAGTTTGTGTGTTCGCCTTGTGGGATTTCCCCGGGAGCTCTGGCCTCCGCCCACATTGCAAAGACGTACAGGTTTATCAGCTTTGGTAAAAATTGTACATTGTCCCCAGTGTGTGTAGGGTAGTTCTGGGTGATCGCTGGTCAGCACGGGCACGGTGGCCAAAGGGCCTGTTTCCACGCTGTATCTTTAAGCTCTTCCCACTCTTCAGCCCGATACTTATGCCTCAACGAATTTCAATGTAACAGGAGATAGACACAAAAAGCTGGATGCAGCGGGTCAGGCAGCAACTCCAAAGAAAAGGAACAGGTGACGTTTGGGGTCGAGACCCTTCGTCAGACGCTTCATTGTAACAGGGTCATTCCCACATTGCTGACTATAGGTGCTTGGTGCTCTCACGATTACAGCAGTAAGGTCGGCACGGTGGTGCAGCGGTAGAGTTGCTGCCTTACAGCGCCAGAGACCCGGGTTCGATCCCGACTACGGGTGCTGTCTGTATGGAGTTTGTACGTTCTCCCCGTGACTGTGTGGGTTTCCTCTGAGATCTTCAGATTCCTCCCGGACTCCCGAGACGTACAGATTTGTAGGCTAATTGGGTTGGTAAATGTAAAAATTGTCCCTAGTGTGTGTAGGATAGTGTTAATATGCGGGGATCGCTGGTCTCTGTGGGCCGAAGGGCCAATAGGCATGTTTCCGCGATGTATCTCTAAATGAAACTAAACTCAATAGACAATAGACAATGGGTGCAGGAGTAGGCCATTCGGCCCTTCGAGCCAGCACCGCCATTCAATGTGATCATCCTCAATCAATACCCCGTTCCTGCCTTCTCCCCATATCCCCTGACTCCGCTATTTTTAAGAGCCCTATCTAACTCTCTCTTTCTTAGTATATCATATAATAGTATACCATAATATATTCTTAGTATACTATAATAGTATACCATACAAGGTTGCTTTCAGAGTGAAACGGGCTGGCCATCTCATTCACCGTTTGACCAGGTTGTCTATTCCTTTCCACGGCAGATCCATGGCAAGTGTATCTGTGAGCACCACACTACGGGGGAACACTGTGGGACTTGTGCCCCTCTGTACAATGACCGCCCGTGGAGGCCAGCGGACGGGAAGAAGGGACTGGCAAACCAGTGCCAAAGTAAGTCACCAGATGATCCTGCTTCTCTGGGACACACACACCAAGCTGGAGTCACTCAGCAGCTCAGGCAGCATCTCTGGAGAGAAAAGGTGTCAGATAAAGAGAAAAGCTCTAGTGTAGGAAGGAACTGCGGATGCTGGTTTAAACCGAACATAGACGCACCAAGTCGGCCTAACGCAGCGGGACAGGCAGCATCTCTGGAGAGAAGGAATGGGTGACGTTTCGGGTCGAGACCCTTCTTTAGACTAGTTAGGGATAAAGGAAACAAGAGATATACAGTAGATGATGATGTAGAGAGATAAAGAACAATGAATGAAAGATATGCAAAAAAGTAATGATGGATTGTCTTTCGGCTGACAGGAGAGCACTAGTAAGCTTAGTTTTTTGAGTTTATTGTCATGTGTACTAAGGAACAGTGACAAGCTTTTGTTGCATGCTCTCCTGTCAGTGGAAAAACAATACATGATTACAATCGTGCCATTTACAGTGTACAGATACATGATAAGTGAATAACGTTTAGTGCAAGGTAAAGCCAGCAAAGTCCGATCAAGGATAGTCCGAGGGTCACCAAAGAGATAGATGGTAGTTCAGCACTGCTCTCTGTTTGTGGTGGGATGGTTCAGTTACCTGATAACACCTGAACACAGAATAGACTCGGAATAAAAGGACGTTCCTTCAGAAAGTGGTGAAGCTTATGCAAAACGACAAGTCAGAGCCAGCAACGATGATCAATGAAAGGTGGAGCCCACAATGGTCCATTGTTGGCTGTGGGGAAGGTGATAACGAGTGGATACAAACAGTGAAGCTCAGCAGGACGACAGTGAAACTAGTACGACTAGGGTGGGGGAGGGACGGACAGAGAGTGGATGCAAGGGTTACCTGAAGTTAGGAAATCAATGATCATAACATTTGGTTTGTAAGCTGCCCTGGTGAAATATGAGGTGCTGTTCCTCTAATTTTTGATTGGCCTCACGGTGACAGCGGAGGAGACGCAGGACAGAAAGGTCAGTGTGGGAATGGGAATGGGAGTCAAAATGTTTGGCAGCCGGGAGATCAAGGCGGACTGAGCGAAGGTGTTCAGTGAAACGATCGCCCGGTCTGCACGTGGTGTCAGAATATAATGGAGTCCACAGCTAGAAAAAGCAGATGCAGCAGATGAGGTTGGAGGAGGTGCAAGTGGAGCTCTAGAAACATAGAAACATAGAACATAGAAAATAGGTGCAGGAGGAGGTCATTCGGCCCTTCGAGCCAGCACCGCTACTCATTGTGATCATGGCTGATCGTCCCCTATCAATAACCCGTGCCTGCCTTTTACCCATATCCTTTGATTCCACTAGCCCCTGGAGCTCTATCTAACTCTCTCTTAAATCCATCCAGTGACTTGGCCTCCACTGCCCTCTGTGGCAGGGAATTCCACAAATTCACAACTCTCTGGGTGAAAACGTTTTTTTCTCACCTCAGTATTAAATGACCTCCCCTTTATTCTAAGACTGTGGCCCCTGGTTCTGGACTCGCCCCACATTGGGAACATTTTTCCTGCATCTAGCTTGTCCAGTCCTTTTATAATTTTATATGTTTCTATAAGATATCCCCTCATCCTTCGAAACTCCAGTGAATACAAGCCAAGTCTTTTCAATCTTTCCTCATATGACAGTCCCGCCATCCCAGGGATCAATCTCGTGAACCTACGCTGCACTGCCCCAATCACAAGGATGTCCTTCCTCAAATTAGGAGACCAAAACTGTACACAATACTCCAGATGTGGTCTCACCTCTGCTTCTCTGGGACCTCCTCAGACGGTTGGCAGAGGAGAGTTCCAGCCATGGTGTCGGGGATGAAGGCGTACACTTCCACAGGGAGAGCGTCAGGGAGAGGAGAACGCTAAAGCAAGGTTCTGCTGGGTATTAAAGACACAGAGGGCTTCTTATCGAGAATGGAAGAGTCTAGAGCAGAGGAGGTGCGCCAATTGATGGGGGTACCAGCAACAGGAGGGCTATTTTCAGGGGGTAACAGGAGGAACCACAACAGGAGTACAAAGATTGGCGGCACGGTGGCGCAGCGGTAGAGTTGCTGCCTCACAGCGCCAGAGACCCGAGTTCGATCCTGCCTGTGGGTGCTACCTGTATGGAGTATGGATGTTCTAGCCGTGACCTGCGTGGGTTTTCTGTGGGAACTCCGGTTTCCCGAGGTGAACAGGTTAATTGGATTCGGTAAAATTGTAAGTTGTCCCCAGTGTGTGTCGGTTAGTGTACGGGGTGATCACTGGTCGGTGTGGACTCTCTGGGACGAAGGGCTGTTTCCGCACTGTATCTCTAAAGTCTAAAGTAAAAGGAGAACCCTGCAAGAAGCACTCTGGGAGGTTCCCCCCAAAGATCCTATAGTTCCCCCCAAAGATCCGGAGCAAGATAGACCACTCCTTCTAAATGCAATGGGCTGACGTGTAGTACACAACGTGGGCCTTTTTTTCATCCATTTCCGTAACCCGACCCGACCCAACCCGCAGTGTAATCAACGTTGCGGGGGAACAGTTTGTGTTAATAAATTAAAATTCTGAAAATGAGGAGAAGATTTTTACCAAATAACTTTTATTTTTACGAGATGTTTCCGTAACCGGCTTCCGTCTCCACACTAGTATCCCATGGGAGCTTTGGTGCGGAGACGGAAACCGGTTACGGAAATGGGGCCGAAAATTACCCATGATTCTGCCCATGACCGTACTACGTCTTTTTCGTCGAGTGGACCATCTTGCTCGCTATAGGATCTTTGGCTCCCCCTGCCTTCTCACCCAGGAGATCATTTCGTCCTCCTCACCGCAGTGACCTTGGCCCTCAAGATCCCCCTCGTACACCACCCTAACACCCCTCCCCTCACATCATGACCTGTGACCTCCGACCCTCACCTTCAGGACCCTCAGTACCCAGGTCTCCATCTCCCACCCCACACCAGTGTGGTAGTGACAGAGCACAGGGCATCACAAGCAGTGGCGGACTGGCCAGGGTGTCAGCTTGCCCGATGGCAAGTGGGCCCCTGATGAAGTGGGCCCCCTTTGTCTCCTGGCAACCAATATTTTTAGACCCAGTCCACCACTGATCACAAGGCCCCATGTCTCAGGAAGGATGTGCTGGCTCTGGAGAGGCACATCAAGAGACGCGATGGGCCGAATGGCCTAATTCTGCCCCTATCACTTATGTCAGAGAAGGTTTACGGGAATAATCCCAGGAATGAGTAGGTTAAGGTATGATGAGCGTTTGACGGCACTGGGCCTGTACTCGCTGGAGTTTAGAATGATGAAGGGACACCTCATTGAAACTTACCGAATAATCAAAGAGTGGATGCGCAGAGGATGTTTCCACTAGTGGGAGAGTCTAGGCCTTTGAATTAAAGGACGTTCCTTTTGGAAAATGAGGAGGAATGTCTAATTCAGACGGTGGTGAATCTGCAGAATTCATTGCCGCAGAAGGCCATGTCAGTGGATATTTGTAAGGCAGGGATAGATAGATTCTTGATTAGTACGGGTATCATGGGGTTATAGAGAAAGGCAGGATGATGGGGTTAGGAGGGTGAGATAGATCAGCCATGATTGAATGGCGGAGTAGACTTGATGGGCCGAATGGCCTAATTCGGTCCCTATCAGTTATGAACATGACAAACTTTAGCTGGGTCAGTGGTTCAATTGTTCAGGATTGAAGTGATATGGGAATGGTGTGCATACGTGGCATGCGGACATTGTGTGTGTGGCCCGTTTTCACGAGAAGTTCGGTATAGTGCACCTGAAAAAGAATCGATCTCTTTGTGTATAGGAAGATAACTGCAGATGATGGTTTACACCAAAGATAGACACAAAATACTGGAGAATTGCAGCATCTCTGGAGAAAAGGAATAGGTGACTCTTCGGGTCGAGACCTTCTTCAAACTGAGAGTCAGGGGAGTGCGGAATCTAAAGATAAGAGGAGTTTCTCTCTTCCCTGACACACAGCCTGAAGAGGGGTCTCGCAAGTTAATAAACGATAGGAGCAGAATTAGGCCATTCGGCCCATCAAGTAAACTCCGCCATTCAATCATGGCTGATCTATCTTTCCCCTTCAACGCCATTCTCCTGCCTTCTCCCCATAACCCCTGACACCCGTACTAATCAAGAATCTATCTATCTCTACTGTAAAAAATATCTGTTGACTTGACCTCCACAGCCTTCTGTGGCAATGAATTCCACAGATTCACCACCCTCTGACTAAAGACATTCCTCCTCGCCTCCTTCCTAAAGGATCATCCTTTTATTCTGAGGCTGTGGCCTCTGGTCCTAGACTGTCCCACTAGTAGGAACATCCTCTCCATGTCCACTCCATCCAGGCCTGTGCCCACCTGTGTTATGTTCTACGGACATTTAAAAAAAATTCAAAAAAGGTATTAAATTATTTAAAAAACATTACACTACTATAAAACAACCCAGAACCCACCACCATAATACAATACAAACAAATATCCTTAATAAAAAACTATACAGCTATCTTACACTCCTTGCCAAGGATGCATTCAACACCCAGCGGAGCCCAGCGTTCCCGCAACTCCCCCAGG